>NW_026858560.1:0-116420 GCF_026571515.1 Ruditapes philippinarum
TACAATAAAATAATTTTTAATCTGTTCTTTTTGGTCCGAAAATAAACCTTTGAAAAAGTCATGTCCACAAACTTACACGGAAACAATTTATTTAACATTATATAACCTGTATATGAAATATCAATATTGATTCAGTCTAACTTTATTTAAGCTGTATATTGATTCAATCTCACAAATTTATATTAACATTGCACACAAAAATTGAATTATGGAAACTACAACAGTTCTGTAGTACATAACCATATTAAAGAATGGTAGACAATCGGGATTAAAGCTTGATAGGCAAGCACGAGTTATTTTTCTTGTTTCCCCTACTTTCAAAAAATAACGTGTAAGAGTTATAAATGATTTTGTAATACAATTTTTCAAAAGCTTTGCGCACAGACTTTTCAGCTTTGCGCACAGAGTTTAAGGCAGACATGTGAAAGCACATTGTTTATACTTTCAAAAAAAAATTACCAGAACAATAGGAAAATTTTGAGATTCTCGCTACAGCGATCTCAAAATTAGAAAAAATCGGTCATTTTTGAGCTAAAAATAGCACATATTTAAAGTTCAGTAGACCGTGACATGATTCTGAGATCAATTAACCTGTTGATTTATTGGTACTCTACAATTTACGTGTACTTGCAGTCACTTTTCAATGAAAACGGAGAAGATATACGAATAAAATAAACATTTACAAAGTTGATCCTGTTAGTAAACAGATAAAATTTTATAACGGCTATGGGTTATAAAAATGATAACGTGTTTAAGTTACACCCCTGACTGTTTGAATAAAATAAAAATGCATATTAAGCTCTCAGCATTGAAAAAGGGGCTTAACTCTGTTGAAACATATATCACTATGATGAATTTGTTATATCTTTTATACAAGAAAACGTGTTTTCATCATTCAACATGAAATAATCAGCGATGATCAATATAACAAAACTGTTCATCATTTAAGAGGATTGTATACGTTTCATCTTAGATTCAGAATGACAGCAACTTTCTTGACCACAATAGACATAATAAAAAATTATAAAATGAAGCAAATTTCATCACAAAATTTTATAGCTTTAATACATGTATGAGAAATAAAATTTATATGATGTTATATTTTAGAGACACGCCCTGGCTCTACAGAAAGTAATAAGAGTACTAAAGAGAACACGTCCAAGTCACCAGATCTCGGACCATTATCTGAGTTCCACCAGCTTCTCTTATTGAGAATGCTGCGTCCTGACCGACTCCCTGTTGCTCTCGCGAAATATATCAACAAGTACCTGACACTGAACCTACCTGGTATGTATAAAACAGTATTCGTGAGTATAAAATAGATTCGAGAATGTTTCAATAAGTTATAGCTTCTGACACAATCAAACTAAAATAAATTGGTATAAACTAAACTTTAAAACAATATTTTTCAGAATTTAAAAAAATGCAATTTCGTGTCTTGCTAATTGGTAATATTTTGGAGCAATTGTAACATGTTAATATTTTGGAACAATTTAACAACAACAAAAATCGAAGTATCAAATCTTGAATGATCATTCTATTGCTTCAGATACGATTGATTGCAGCATAGTATAAAAGGCTTGTAATAATTTTAATGCAGGTGATAATTGATTCTATATTATTTTTACAGATCAGATAGAGTTTAATCTACAAGACACACTACGAGACTCTCGCCGTCATCTTGGAGTTCTCTTACTACTACCAGAAAGTTTGTCTTCTATAAAATCACAGCCTGTAACCAGGTTAAAGATGACTCATCCACCAGTAGATGTGCTCTTCAAACTTGCTAAGGTATTGTATTTAACCTTGAAATACTTGCACCAAATTATGACTTCTTTATGTATATTACTAAAGCTATATGCCATATATGTTTGATTTGTCAAGGATGTCAACTGAACTTTTGTATCTTCTCTTTTTAGTCCCCTACCGGTTTACCGGAGGGGACTTTAGGTTTACCCTCCGTCCGTCTGTCCGTCCGTCCGTCAGTCCGTCCGCACTCACAGGAGAGTAATTATGTGGCTAGAGGGACAATAGGTAACTGTTCTTTCTCTTTGATGTCATTCATTCCGTAATGCTTTTATGTGGCTATTTTCTTTTGCGTGGCTAAAAAGAACAATAGAGAGAACAATAGAGTAGCCACATAATTACTGTCCTGTGAGAACGTCCGTCTGTCCGTCCGTCAGTCCGTCCGTCCACAAAACTGGATCCCGCGATAACGCAAAAAGTACTGATAATATTTTAATGAAACTTGTTATATGGATAGATGGCAGTATGGAGATTATGCACGTCTTTTTCTTTTCTTCCTATGTTGAAAATTCTGGTTGCTATGGCAACAAATAGACTGAAAATATGGCAAATTTTACACATAACCTGGATCCAGTGATAACACAAAAAGTACTGAAAATATGTTTATGAAACTTGACATATGGGTAGATGGCAGTATGGAAATTATGCACATCCTTTTCTTATCTTCCTATGTTGAAAATTCTGGTTGCTATGGCAACAAATAGACTGAATTTCAAGATTTCTGGTTCTAGTTTTTAAGTTTTCTCACTATAAGTTATTTATTTCTTAAGGTATTTTCTTCAAACTTAAAATATAAGTTGCTTGTCATCAACCACATCATATGTGACAAGGTTTACAACTCTAGCACAGAATTTTTCAGAATTACCTCCCTTGAACTTTAAATTTTCATGAAAAAAACATTGTTTTTTTTTTAATAACTTCTTTTTCTGAATGTATCTACTTCAAACTTCATATAAATGTTTCTTATTATCACTCAACATTAAATTTTGTGAGTGTTCAATACTCTAGCAAGACTATTTCCAGAATTATGCCCCTTTTGAACTTAGACTTTTTTTTGAGAAATTGGTAATTTTTACTCCAACTTCTACAATCATGATAGGATTTTAGAAATGTTATATTTTGATAACAGGGATGTTTAAAAAGTAACTTTAGAGTGTCTTTCAGTCCGTCTGTCTGTACATAAAAACTGTTTCCTGTGATCACTTTTAAAGAACTTTTTCAACAAATTTACTTAAAATAGGAACCTAAGTGAATGGCCCTTCAGAATGTTGCTTGGGCTCTTACCGGTAGGGGACTTATGGATTGCTTGCAATACTATGATAATTGCTTGTTTTAATATGACATGTGTTATAGCCACAACATCACATGTCTGTAACTGTTCAAGTCCCTCACAGCTGTGGGTTCAAATCCAGTCAGGGGCCTTGTATTATTTCATGTGAGGAAGCTATTCAGCTAGCTCATGGAAGGTCGGTGGTTCTACTCAGGTGCCCGCTTGTGCCTGAAATAATGAACAAAGGGGCAACTGAGGTCTTCCCCAAACAATGAAGCAATAAAGTTGCCATATGATCTTTATAGTGTCAACAAAACAAAAAAAAGATCTGTTATTGGAATAGTGAAATATGTTTTTGTTTAATAAAACTGTTTTTGCAATGTTTGTATTTTTGTATTAATTGGCTGAATGTTGTTTTTCTTCAAAACAACAAATTGAAAAAGCTGATTATAGTGTAAATATGATCTCTTTAACAGAAGTCTTTATTGCAATTAAATACAGTAATATTTTGACCAATTCTTTAACAGAGTGAGAACGTGAATGTAGAACATGTACGTATTGGTGAAGGTAGTGAGGTGCTAGTAGAGGAAGCTATAGACACTGCTGAGAAGAACGACGGCTGGGTCGTTATTGAAGACCTACATTTAGCTCCTGAAAAATTCTGTAACCAGCTTAAAAAACATCTCATCCGTGTAAACAGGAGCAGAGAGAAGTTGAGAGGTTTGTATGTTTTACTATTTTATGACAATAAATAAGAGTTTGATGAAAGTTTAGAGTATTAAACAATATTTCAGATGTTTATGCACAGGAGTGTCTGCTTTTCATTATGAATTTGTTATAAACATGTTTAGTGTTTTCCCCTTTGTATTAATTTAAATGTTTCTTGTTTATACGAAATTGTTTTCACCAAGAAGTATGAATTTGTTACAAACATGTATATTAGTGTTTCACCGTTTGCATTAATTTGAACATTTCTTGTTTATATGAAATTGTTTTCATCAAGACTACAGGTTGTGAACTTGTATCAACAGAAAATATAAGCTTGAAATTGAAAAATCTCTTGACTTTTCTCTTAACCGGCTGGAACTGAAAGTAATTCGCTTTTGCCACCTCCATGAAATCTGTCAAGTCTCTATCAGTTTTGATATTTTGCTATTGAAATCCCTTGAACTTTAAATGGACTGTTCCAAATTCAAAGCAGGTCAAATCAAATACATGTATACAAAATGACAGCAGGTTAAGGGTTAATATTTTGTAAGATAAGTGTCAGTTAGTTTACTACTCTTCACAATTTTATGTAATTGAGATTATGTTTGAGCATTCTGTCTTATTTTATAACCCTTCAATGTCTATTTATAGCAAATAATCTAGAGGACCGCCAGAAGACGAGTAAATTCTGTGTTTGGATCACGAGTGAGCCGAGCGCCAGCATACCAAACTTCCTGATTCTCAATCTTCACAAGGTGGCCTGGAACCATATGACCATGGATATCCTAAATCCTGACGTGGCTGAGACAAATACTGAATCTGGTGGAGACGGTGGGGAAGCTCCACTTGCCATCAACTACAAGTCTCCACAAACATATCTACATACTGGTGGGTATCTTAAACTCTGCTTATTTCTATGTTCATATGAGTCCAAACTCTTGAATTATCTTTGTTTTATTAAATGATGTGGTCAGTGTCTAAAATGATTTTGTTCTTGCCTGACATTAAAATGTAGTTGTAAAATGAAGGGTGAGATGTTTGTTCCTGGAATAGGAAGATGATGTATTTTTTGACGCAGAAGGAACATTAACATTTTATACATAAATTCTTGACAGAAAAGTTGTTGAAAAGCTTTGTATTGGGCATAATGATAATATTACAGTTAAATAAAAAAAGTAGATTCAATAGCAGATACTGATTTTGTTTCACTGATTTAATATATACAATGTTCTTGTATATTCATATTGTTTTCATTTCAGCCATTGTGTCAACAATGAAACAGGTGCCAACAAAGGTTTGGGAGTTAGTCTTACAGGAGCCCCAGAATATCAGGAACATTGCCTTCTCTATAGCTGTTATACAAGCCATGCTTGTTGCTAGGCAACTGTTTGGTGCCCAGGGACTCAGTCAGTATTATCCATTCCGGGAAGTTCAGACCGGACAAGCTATGTTGCTGGTTCTCAGCAGAATGTTGAGACCAACTGATGAAGATGGAGGGGAACCAAACAAGGAGAAGTTAACTCAGCTTGTTACTCAGGTTTGTGTAGTATATGTTTATGCAGTAAAACATTCATTTTGACTCTCTTTTTTTCAAATGAAATAGAATATATTGAATGAGTGTAGGTTCAATACTGAACTTAATGAACAGTTGAATAAAATTATATTATGCGAGCCTCTGAGGAGCCAAATATTATTTTATTCAAGAAGTTCAATAAATTCAGTAATGAACTTACCCAAATTAAATATTCTATTTATCACATACCCAAAATAAAGACTGTTTAAACTGCTAAAGAATAATTTTTGACATGCCTATAGTGTAACACTTACATTTAACGTGTCTTTAATCGCAAATACCATTTTTATGTAGTCGCAAAATCTGCATGGTTATGTGAAAAAAATAGATTATACAAATTTGGAGGTTTTGCATGTACCTGCCATTAATGTGAATGAAACATATTTCAGACTAACTCTTCACCAAACAAGTCAGTAGTTCTAATGTAAGAAAATGTTATATTTTTAGGTTGAATTAAGGATCTCAGTGGAGTTCTTTTAAACAAGAAATTTCTAATGTAAATTATAGGCTATAGATTATCACCACAGTTATATAAGAGAATGTTTATTTGTATAGGTGGTATATGAGAATACAGCATATAGTGAGTTTGATCAGGAATACGTGAAGGCTCTAGTCAGAAATGTTCTACATAATGTGTACACTGACTCCTCCGGAACACTTGTCCTTGGTACCGTCGCAATCCCTACACCCCCAGCTAATGTTGGTAAGTTCCTTGTAGTCATTTACGTTATCTTAGGTGTACTTGTGTCCAATAAGTTTATTCAAGTTTCCATGTTCAATTTGTTTTGGAACAGACCATATGGGCCATGGAAAACGATGAAAGTTGCTACAATACAGCTGCATCTTTATATAGTCACCATATAATCTGGTCACCATATAATATTAGGTGTTGGTTTGACTTAAACGGAACTAAAAAGAAAATAAAAAAAAATAAACATTTAAAACCATGTGAACACTGAGAGAACTTGTTTTTTCCCTAGAGTATAGTGTACATTAGCCAATAGCCTCACGGCTGACAGCAGCTGATTCCACCCGTGCAGCCAGTGCAAACCATGGCTTGCACTATTCGCTATTCAGTTATTACATACATGTATTTTGAAATGTTCCCTAAAGATAATAAATGGTTTTGCCCAGATTGAAAGATGGACAAGTCAATTTGAAATATTTAGCGTGATAAGTGTGAATAAATTGGAAGATATTATGTTACAGAGCCAAGTGAATATGCCTGGTGGTATGAGAAGAATGTAGATGAAGAATTTACCATGTCTGCTTTACAACTTCACACCAGCGTGGAGAAAGAGGCCTGTGTTGCCAGGTGAGTTAGTAATCCAATCTGTGCTCGAAAAGTTGACTTGAATAATTTGTTTTTGATAAAACTTGATTGTAACTAGGTCTGTTATTTTATATATTAATCTTTTTCAATTGATCTTGCTAGTGTAAGATAGAGAAAACATAGTAATTAACTGATATTAGGTAAACTCCTTAACTTGTTGCCTGCAGGCAACAAATGATTCCACCCATGCAACCAGTGCAGATCAAGATCCGGCAGTTAATCCATGCCATCTGGTCATGGTCTGCACTGTTTGCTACTCAGGCAGTTCATTTTTTGCAATTTTCTGTAGAAATGATGACTGGTTTAGCCCAGATTGAAAGATAGACAAGTCCATTCACAATGATAAGCATTTTTAGGTTAAATAATTACACAGAAATTTTCCACCAAAAATGTTGGTATTGATATATTTGTATGTCAGAACATGACAAAAAACCAGGAACAATTTATTTATGATACATGAGATTAGTAAGTATCCTTTTATACATTATGAGTTCATTTATGCCATTCTTCTTTCTCTCAGCTCAACAGAGTTTATTTCTAACATGGACCACATGTTCGAGACACAAAACATGGAAGCGGGAGATGTTTCCACAAGCAATTCAGGTGTTGTAAATCTTAAACGTCTCAGATCCTCCCTGGATATCTGCCTTGAAGATTTACCTCCCTTGTTGGAGCTTGGCCAGATACCAGATTCTGTACAACAGGATTACAACTTCCCATACCATTGTCCCAGTGTGATCTCCATAGCAACTGCTTCAAGCACAATGATGCCAGAAACCATCGGTTATGTCCTATTACAGGTTTGTTTGATTGCTGGTTCCTGTATCTTAGTAATATTTCTCCCCCTTGGCTATTAATGGACATACCTGTATTTCAGGATCTGATTGTTATATTATTGAAATGAATGATCTAGAGGTGCTTCTACTGTATTGAATTCAAGAAAATTTAAAGAACCATGTAAAATTTATAAAAAAATGTGGAGGCTAATACAAATGCATGTACATGTTAAATCAAAATAAGCAATTAATCATTTAAGTCGACATAAAATTAGATATTTAATTTTCCTTGTAAGATTATTTTTTCATAAGACAACTATGTACAATATATTACAAGCTGTGACTTATCGCATGAACTTTTCAATTATCACCTTACCATCTCCAAATTCAGTCAATTTATTACATGCTTTTCGGTGGTTTATAGAAATATATCAGTGATATAAAACTGGTAATTTCACTGTTTGAAACAGTGAAATTACCACTTTGATAATTTCACTGTTTTGAATTTAAGCCCATTACGTTGTTTCAGTGAAATAATAGCGTTCACAGTACTGGGTACCAACTTAATAACGTGACGTCGTAAATGACGTCACGTTGTATTATTATTTGGCGTGCTTTACATTCAGTATTAGGTTAAATGTCTTTTTAAAACATTTAATTTACATATAATAAAAAGAAAATTTGTTAAGTTTAGTGTAAGATCCAAATATAATTCATCTTGTGAACACCAAAAGTTCATAATTCACTCGTGGCTGCGCCACTCGTGAAATATACCTTTTGGTGCTCACTCAGTGAAATATATTCCAATCTTACACTGAACTAAACAAATATCCTCTATATCTCATTGTATTAGAAGGTAATAATTAATGACATATTTTCTATTCTAGGAATGTTTATGGCTGAACTCAATACTCTGTCATATAAGAGAACAGATTAACAGTTTACAGGAAAGACTTATGGGCGGTCAAGAAGCTCTGCCTAATGTATACATGACCACTGTACTCAGTTTACAGGAAGAACATGTACCAGTGTCCTGGGTTCATCCTAACTCTCAACCATGTACACACTCACTTGTTTCCTGGTTACAAGGTAAGTTATGAAAATGTTGATCTGATTTTCTGCCTTAGGTTAACTCTCTTGATATTTTCTTGAGTAATGTAAATTTTTACCAAAGTATTTCTCTTGTATTATAGACATCAAATATTACAAAATTTGCCAAGTTGTCAGCCTGTATTTATAGAAATAATGAATTTTCCAATTACCAAACTTTATTACATGCTTTTCGGTGGTTTATAGAAATATATCAGTGATTTAAAACTGGTAATTTCACTGTTTGAAACAGTGAAATTACCACTTTTATAATTTCACTGTTTTGAATTTAAGCCCCTTACGTTGTTTCAGTGAAATACCAGCGTGCACAGAACTGGGTACCAACTTAATGACGTGACGTTATAAATGACGTCACATTGTATTATTATTTGGCGCGCTTTTCATTCAGTATTAGGTTTAATGTCTTTTTAAAACGTTTCTTTGCATATAATAAAAAGAAAATTTGTTTAGTTTAGTGTAAGATCGAAATATATTTCACCTTGTGAACACCAAAAGTTCACATTTCACTTGTGGCTGCGCCACTCGTGAAATATACCTTTTGGTGCTCACTCGGTGAAATATATTCCGATCTTACACTGAACTAAACAAATATCCTCTATATAAATTTTTATAGACATCTAAAATTCCAAAATTTGCCAAGTTGTCAGCCTGTATCTATAGAAATCATGAATTTTCCAATTACCAAACTATAAATTTTTATAGACATCACAAATTCTGAAATTACTTAGGTCTAGAGTCATAAAAAAATTCTAAAATTTCCAATTGCCAAATTGTCAACATCTACCTATTTATATCATAAATTCTGAAAATACCAGTCTATCAATTTTTATCTGAAGTCATCACAAATTCTAAAATTGCCAAATTGTTACCTTTTACCTATTTTCATTACCAATTCTGAAATTGCCAAGTTGTCAACTTCTATCTTCATTGTATTTACATCACATATTCTGAAATACTATAGGTGACATGTTATGTTATGATTATTATTTTTGTAGACATGCAGAAGAGATATGACCAGTTACAGTCATTTGTTAAATACGGAATGGTGCCAACATTTTCCGACGGTCAGATGGGAGAAAATCCTGTCATTGGTCACGGTAGACTGACCAAAATCTGGTTGGGAGGTCTCGTCAACCCAGAGGCTTTGTTAGCATCAATTAAACAAGAGAAAGCAGTGGTTAGCCAGTGTAATATTGATGATGTAAGTATGATATTCATTTGTGAGATATGATTTACACTTCACTTAGATTGTTTAACCTTTAACAAGCTTAATTTGTGTAATGGAGTTAGGCCGCTTTGATTGAAGACTGACCATTGGCATTTAAAAGGATTTTTACAACAAAAACCTAAAGTTTGCAACATTATGAAGTCTCCTTTGACTGCATGGATTTGCAGGCTGTGTGAATGAGCCTTTTCCTAGGGTTTAGGGAGTGTCATAAGCATGTCTTGAGAATAGTATTGGCAATATTATTGTTATATGGTAGTCAAATGTGATATAAAGGGTATATAAGAAATTTCAAAAAAAACCTGCTTGAATTTTATATTAGTTTATATAAATGATATGTAAAGCACACACACACATAATCCAAAGTGTTAAAGATGTATTAAATTGTATTATGCAGGTAATATCTTTTTACCAAGTGATTATATGTACATATACTGTTATAATTTATGAATATTTCTTATTTTAATGACTAGATTGTGTTTGAGTGTGTTGTCTTGGATACAGACAATACAGCAGAATATGATATAGATGAAGGTGGAATGTTTATAACATCAGTATATCTACAAGGTGCATCCTGGGACTACGATAATGATTGTCTACATGATGCCAGGTACATGGTTTATATCTCATATGGCAGGGTTTCAAACCTTAGTCTTCTGGTAGAAACATGTGACAAGTGCAGACCAAGGTCATTCAGCACATCTGTACTGTCTGATCATAGTCTTCATTGAATGTAATCAATACATAATTTGAAAAAGATGAATGGTTTTGTCCAGATTAAAATAAGAACAAGTCCAATTAAAGTTTTTAGTGTGGTAAGGGTAAAGTTTATCTGTGACAAAGACATTGTCAGTTTTAATTTTAACTCTTACACTGCTGTATTTTTAAAATGGACATATCCCCCCCTTTTTTGAATTTTGAATTATCTATAGTGAGTTTTGGGGCTTTCAATAAGTAGATGAAAATATAACAGTGTTTGATTTGTTATAGCCTCAGCATATTAACCACAGTATATAAACAAGTCTACTTCCTGTTATCACAAGTAAGGTACAAGTTTAGATATATATAGGCTCCCAAGTAAGGTACAGTGATCGAAAGTAACTTGTGCTTTTACTTGCAAGTCAGGGTACATGTTAACATTGTGTAGAAACTTTCCATTTAGCTTCATTAATGAAGGAAGAGCTTGATGGCCCCTCTGTACTACATGTATTTACTAGCTCAAAACAATATTTGGGTAGCTTTGTTTGTCTTATACCTATTTCATGTATTTTTTATAATAATTTTAGCTCTGCACTATTCAACATACCAAGTATATACCTAAAGCCAGTACTGCGTGCAGAATCACCTGACCCAGAGACACAGGAAAATAGAAACAAGAAAATTTACAGCTGTCCCGTATACATGAATAGGGTATGTGAAGTCATCTTTTTATTTTCCTTAAAAGCTTGGTTTCATTAGGTTGATACTTTATATATTTATTCAATATTAATGTAGATGGTATGATAACTGAATACTGACAGGAAAAGACTATGCAAACTTTAGCGATTTGTATGTATAGACTTGTTCTGTTTTGCATTAGAAACTGTCTATTGTTATTATTCATATCTAGATTTTACTGCAGCACTTTATTAACCCTTTACCTGTCCGAGCTGTAATTGTATTACATAGAATTTGCCTGTGTTAAGGTCAACATAACATCAAAATATTAACCCAAACCTTAAAACAGAAGTCCTTCAATACATCAACAAGCTTCAAATTTCACAGATACTTGCTCCTTGATGAGCAGTACCAAGAAGTTCAATTTAGAGTTCACATCGTCTTTAAATGTTACTCTTGTTTTATTTTAAGCCTATAAATATTGACATATTATAATAAGGAATACAACATGGAGTTCATTTTCTGTTTTCAGAGCAGGCAATATGAGGTAGTACAGTTACAATTAAACTGTCCACCGCCTACTGACACATGGCACCTCAGTAGAACAGCTCTCATGCTTGATGCTGGTCTACCTGAAGATGGCGTCAAGAAGTCACGCTCGTACTTAATGAACCTCCGAGCAACCACTATGATGCCGACTGAAGAGTCCGAGGAGGAGTCTGAAGAAGGTGACGAAGAGCTTGAGGAACTTGAACCAGACGAGTCTGATACTGAAGATGTTGGTCCCTCAGAACCATCCCAGTTATCATATAGGTACGCATTGATTTCTTTAAAACTTGACTTGAAATTTGAGCTAAATTATAGGGATTTTGTCGTAAACAAGTTTGGAAATCAATAAATCAGTGTATATAAAAGAAAATTTGTTAGACCTTGATAATCATTCTATAGGTTTGCTCAGCAGCTTTCCTATTTTTTTCGAAATTTCTTTCATAGAAATACATGTATCTTTGCAAATCATCTCTTCTTTGTTTTGTGTGTGTAAATCATGGCAGACAACTTATAAAAAAATTTACTTTCTTTCAGGCCTTTAAGTCCAAAAGCTCCACCACTTCCACCAGGACTTGGTTTATTACGAGAACCACCCATGGCTGAGGAACCAGACTCAGCCAAGTCAAAGGAAGGTAAAAGATCACCAGCTGATAGAAAAACACCTACTAGAAAAACACCTGACAGAAAAACTCCCACGAGAAAAACACCATCTCGCACGCCACCACCAAAAACAACCCCGCCAAAAATATCACCAAGAAAAACACCACCACCAAAGGGTGATAGAACACCTACATTACAAGCATTCCCAGATGATGATAAAGAAAAATCAAAAGAACAAACAGAAACAAAACAAGACAGACAAAGTCCAGGAGGACGCATGTCTCGAGGCTCCAAAGGATCTCGAGGAAGACTTTCACAAGCCTCGAAAAAAGTAAGCGGTGATATTGATGCAGAAGATGAAACAAGACCTTTCTCACAAGCTCATGAGGAACCTCTAACTCAAGTGGAGATAGAAACAGAGGATGGGGCTCAAGACACAGATAGAAATGAAAACAGAGCAGAAACTCCGGCAAGTCAGAAAGAGGCACGAAGGGAGGGAACTCCTCAAAAACAAACTGAAACTGATCAACAATAAAACAAACTTGATTTATAACTGATTTTATGTGGTTATTCTTGGAACTGTTCAGGGTTCGTTTGATTGTATTGTTTATGAGCAGATAATTGAATATGTTCAACATAATTGACTAATTGGTTAAGAGTGTGTCTTTTCTTTTTTGAAAGTCGATTTACTTGTGTTTAATCATAGGAGAGATTTGACGTTATATTGACAAATATTGTAAGTTAATCATCATCTATTGTTATTCGAATGTGACTGTATCATATTTTGATCTTGACTTGATGTTGATACAAATATGAATACCATATCTATTGTGTATATAGGATACTGTGCTATAAGGACAACTGCCAAGGTTTACACGAGGAGCTTTTTGCTGTGCTGATTTTGACATTCACTTTATTATAGTTATTTGATAATCCACAAAAATGGCAAATATCCGTCCAATTTGTTTCTATATAATTATGCTCATAAAAAGTCACATTCCAAAACATTTTTCATATATAGTTTTAGTTTTCACTTCACTTAGGTCTACAGTATTAAAGTTGACATTGAATTCATTTACAGATAAAAAACTTATGATTTTGATATTTTCTTATGATATAATTGTCATGTTTTCATAGTTTTTGTTGTGAAAGTTATAACAATGTCTTTTATTTTAAATACATGCATGTGGTACATCTATTATAATGAATTTTAATGTATGAATGATCTTTCGGGGAAAAAAAAAGAATTATATTTAAGATTTCTTAATTTCAACAATTTACAAGATCTAAAAGAAAGTATCCAATCTGTTACATGTACATGTGCATAATAATAAATTGTTAATGTTGATTTTGTTAAGATCTGTCTATTGTTACTGCTGAATATTTTATTGTTTAAAAAATTAATTTACAGGGACTGCTGATATTTTTATTGCTGAATAATTTATTATTGCTTTAATTTACTGCTGAAATGTTCATTGTCTTCAGTTTTATTTTAAAGGGGCATGCCTTTAAAGGTATAAAGTGGTATTATGGTGAAGAAAAATATTGAATACTTCTATTTTTATAATTGAAAGAAACAAATCTAATTGCTATTCTAATGAATTATTTCAATGTCTTGGGGGTAAATATATTTTACTTGCAAAATATAGGAGACCAAACACTTTATCTTTAGTAACAAATGTTTGTTCAAAAATTATCCAATGCCTTAATGAAGAACACTGTCAAGAAGAAAAAATAAGTTATTATCTCGTTTTAGAGCCATCATCCTTATTTTATAGAAAATGTGTAAATATAGGCTTATTTCAATTTGTTATATAAACTATTTTAATATACTTATAGGCATGCCACTTTAAAATGAAACAACTCTTGTTTGACAATGATATATATGCAATATGCACATTTCAAATGAACCAAAATATATGCAATATGCACATTCCAAATGAACCAAAAACCCATCTATTCCAAAAAATAACATATTTTTTTTAAATTCTTTATATGCTTCTAGAGAATGAAAATAATTGTTTCATTAAAAATGTAAGCAATAATCATAATTCAAATGACCTGCTTGTAAGGTCTAATTAATACAAGATATTAGCATAAATTTCGACATGAAATAAAAAATGTGCCAAAGTAAGATCTATACTTGTAGGGGATATCTACAGGGATTTATTTATAGAATATATATACAGAATTGATCATGTTTTCAGTTAGATGATAACTATTTATTACTTTATATTATCCTGATGTGATATTAATGATAATTTATTTTTGTGTTAGAAATATCTCTATTTAGATAAGATATATAATTTAATGTTTGTTAAATGAATTAAAACATGAGGAAACAAATAAGTTGTTGAGTTTTGATAACAAGAGGGCCATAATGGCCCTTATATCGCTCACCTGCAACCTTTCTGACAAATTGTCAAGACATTTGAGCTTAAAATGTATCCTTTTGAGTTATATGTTTTTCCAGATTTGGTCTGTGTGACATATATTTTACTCCGGATGACCCATATTCCAACATGAGCTAGAAATTATCAAAACAACCTTTCTGAATAAATTCCAGGATATTCAAGTTGAAAATGTAACCTCTCGAGTGTAAATAAGGTTTTTCCATCTTTGGGCTATGTGACCTAGATTTTGACCCCAGGTGACCCATATTTGAACTTGTGCTAGAAGTAGTTTAAACAACTTTTCTGACATATTTTCAGGATAATATAAGCTGAATATGTTACCTCTAGTGTTAACAAGGTTTCCCATATTTTCAGTATGACCTGGCTTTTGACCCATGGTGACCCATATTCAAACTTAGCCAAAACTAATCTAAATAGCATTTTTCACCAATTTACTGGACTTTATGACCAAAACACAAGCCTCTATAGTGTAAACGAAGTTTTTCCATATTTGGGCTGCATGACCTAGTTTTTGACTCCAGATGACCCATATTTAAACTTGAGCTTGAAATCTATTAACACAAGGCTGCCTCAAGTCTGCTGGCAGAAACAGATCCTATTAATGAGCTCAGTGCAGAGCAAGGTCAGCTGGCACATTTGAAAATTTCCCTTTTAAACAATTGTTTTGTTCAGATTGAAAGATGGACTTGTAAAATCTGGATGAGATTCGAAGGCAATATACATTGTGAATAAGTTTCATCGGAATCCCTTAGATTACTCCAAGTTAATGAGTAAACATTTTGGATTCCATCAAGTATTAGTTAATTCAAGGTTTACAACTCTGGTCACAAGAGTCCCTGAAAGCATAGATCCTTGACCTGTCTAATTCTAATAATCACCTTGGTGGATACAATAAAAATTTCACCACATTTGTTAACTGAAGAGCACATGTCAATGTTTGTGGTTAAATCTATTGTTCAAATGAAAGGTCAGAGTAGGGATCTGTCAAACTTTACTTCGATATCCTGCTTTACATACACTGTGACCAAGATGCAACCAGATTCCTCAGATAGTATCAGTAGACAAGCAAACACCAATTTCATCTGTCAGCTTGTAAAAACTTGAAAACAACATAATAATAAATAATGAAACTTTTTTATTATTTTCATTGTTTATTTTACAATAAATAATGAATGAGTTTTACTCTCCAGTTTATATTTGACATATGAAGTACATGTAGATACTGCTAGAAATAAAATTTACAAAAGTGAAAGAAAAATGTATAAAAGGAAAATACATAAAACAATCCAAATAATGTATAGAGACTTTCACAATTTTAATATAATGTTTGGACATGAAGGTACAATTTCATTTTTACAAACTAAAGATCTATCTACCAAATCTCTCGATTTATATTCACTGATAATTATAAGTTATAATTTGAATTTAAAGCTTATTTTCACAAATAATTTTCATCATGAATTTGTTCATAAAATAATTGACAAGAAAAAAAAAATTCAAAACCACACCATTGTACAAAACTACAACATACATTTTGAAAATCTTATTTATATTTTTCAATTTGACAAAATCTCAGATACAACTGAATAACACTTTTTTCTTACAAAATCCCCTGCAAAACACATTTTATTGCATTGAATCATATGAACATAGGGTGACAATTCAATCTTCTTTTTCATGCTAAGCTAAAAGCAATGTTTTGTTTCCTCCTTTCCATATTGTTCTGTCTTTCATAATCATAATAACAACGCAAGTGTTTGGTGACAATTTTCCTCCAAAAATTACCCTATCAATAATATGAGTTGACAGCCTGTGTTGCCATGCCCAGGTACATCTGTACTGCTATAGTACCCACTAGTCCGGTAAAGAAAGCTTTAGCTACCAGTAGAGTCCATGAACCAAGTCCCACTGCATGTGTTAAAATCCTGCAAAAGATTAATCCAAAGATATTTAAAGACAAAAGTGTCATAACTACATATTTTGGTTCATCTCCTTTTAAGCCAAGATGACATGTAAAAATCAGGAACACCAGGAGAAGGCACTATGGCAAACACACTCAATCTAAATGAAGCACATATGCTTGGATGATAATGGGAAAGTCTGAAGGCAACTTGGCAAGCCTGTCTTAGTTGGCCCTAAACAAAAATAATGACCTCACTTTTTGTTTAACCTCAACCACATGTTAAGGTGAGATCAATAAGTGTATGTTTACAGAAAATGCAATCATACACTAATAAATGGAAATTATTCAAAGGGCCATAATTGCCAACATTAAACAACTGGCATACTTTGTTAAACCACAGTTTGACCTTTTTCAAAAAATACTTGTTAAATGCCTAAAACATAAATTTCATTCTGCCTTGAAATTTCTTGTCACTGGCAAAAATTAATCAATTTAATTATGATTAAACTATTTACCAACAGATTGTCACAATTAAAATTAAAACTTCCAAAGATATTTTATAATTCATTAATAACGTTGTCAATGTTAAAATATGCACATAGTACAGTAAAAACCCGCTTTACGACCACCCCGTTTTCGAGACCAACCCGCTAATACGAACGATTTTTTAATGACCCGATTTTTTTATTATTTATTTTAATGGTCGCTAACCCCGATTTTGAGACCACCCCGTTATTCCGTAATACGACCAGTAAATTCAGTCCCATTTCGTAAATTCTGTACATTTGGAAACCCATAAATACGACCGCAGGCACTTTCTCACCTTGATATTGACAGGCATGTATATTGCTGAAATCTTTTTGACACGTGATGTAAACAACAGTTGTCCTAGTTTTACGACATTTAACGACATCCTATTTACGGCAGAGGTCAAGGTTACTTTGTATCAAACCCGGAAATGATCAATAATATTGTCGATAATTTCTTAATTTCACACCTTAAATGTCATAACTGGAGGATTAAAACAACAAAATATTGAACAGAAAACTTTCAATAAGTTTTTTTTAGAGGTGTTGCTGCTATCATTATCTCTTTCATTCCATAGTTTTAAACAAACATAAACATGATACGATTAGGTTTTTGAAGTTGTTATCGGCGATGAAAATTGTGAAAAGAATTAAAGGTTAATTGTTCGGTGTGCGTAAGCAAAGTAAACACTAAACATGTTAATTGAAGTAACTTACTCTACAATTAGTGGTCTGTAACAGCTCAATCCTAATAAAGCCATCACAACAGGTACAAATGACTTATTAAGATCATTCCTGTTATATAACCATACCAACATTGCTGTACAAATATGATGTACCTGAAATATTTCATAAAATAAAATACATAAACAGTAAGTTATTGTTTGCTCCACTTAGCTAACCCGCAGGGTGTAATTGTACATCCAAAATTTAATATAGTGGTGGCATGGCCGAGTGGTTAACACATCAGACTAGTAATCTGATGATCGCTAGCCGCACGGGTTTAAACCCCACCAAGGGCAAGTTGTTGTTTCTTGAACAAGAAATTTTACACTCATTGCTCAGTACTGGTTGGTTCCTGACACAGATTGTGTACAGTATAAACCAAATAAATTATGTATAGTATAAACCAAAATGCATTTTAGTTTGATTAAGTATAATGTTCTTAAGCTTAACTGATAGACTGATAGACAAACTATCATTTCCTTTCCTTAAACTAATCAGTCCTTAGAATGAGTGTAAACATTTTTGCATGAGGAAACAACAGCTAGCCCAAGACCGAGTTTAAAACCGTCAAAACCAGTAATCCTTTGATTCCTAGTCTGATGTGCTCTCCACTAAACTTTATAGTACATTAATTTATTACTATATACCACAGAAATAAAACCTCTCTTTATTCTGACTCATCCAGTATTTGTTACTTTATTCTATAACTAACTGCACATGTTTTAAAGACAACGGTACAGTATTATTAAATCTCGCTATAACTGAATGTTAATAGGCCAGATAGTAGAACCTTATTTTCTTTTTCTCTACTTTGTATTTAAAAACTATTTAGCAGAAATTTAAATCAATATTTCATTTATTTTGTAAATATTTCATTTTTACTTACCAAACTAATGTTCGAATCAAAACTCATTTGAATGTATTTCCAATCAAATTCAACACCTCTAGCACCAACCCACAATGGTAAAAATCTGTAAATACACCATTTACAACATTTAACAAAGCACCACATGTAATGATAATGCTTATATGTTAAAATAACAATTTTTGAAAAAAAATCTAAGTTAAAAAGGGCATAATTCCAAAATTATAGCTTTCATAATTACAATAGATGCCCCTTGTCTAACAACTGCACCTTGCTGAGATAAGCAAGTATTCCAAGTTTCATGTTGATAACTTTTTAAATTTTGAATAATGGGTTACAGTAAAGTTTTTGCATGACAATGCAATGATGACTATGGTGCAGTTATCATAGTAGCTGGACTTTTTGTTTGAAAAAGACCATCTAAAAATACTGATATCACTTTATATCAAAGACTGTATCATGAATTCTACATTTTAAGTATGATTGGTAAAATATAAGATTTTCATTTTGAAAAAAAAAATCTAGGAGGTTTTTAACATTTTAGAAGGATGAATTAATTGATAATTTATCATGAAAAAGCCTTATCATTAATATACACAATGTTAACACTGTAAACAACAGCTTTTGAATTTAAATATAAAACAAAATCTTCAGCTAAAAGAGTAAATACTATAAGTAAATATTGAACATGTGAAGTGGGTAATAATTTAGTACAAATCAATGCTAGAGTTATGGTTTGTGAATTCTGACCTCAACTTTGAATCCAGTAGACATGCAAAAAGTTTCATGGGAATACCTTCAATGTCTTTAAACCCTTGGTTAAGTTTTATACTAAAGCAACTATAAGCTAAAAACCAAATTCTTTAACTGTTTTTTAATTAACAAAACACATCATATAACATGTACAGGTATATGAAAAGTGAAAAGTTGGGTGAATTTAATTCAGCTTGTTTGATACTTTTCAACTATTTATATTCAATTTAAATTAGATCAATAAACAATTTTACATGTACCTTGTCATCACAAGTTCAGCTGTCGCCCAACCAAGCCCTGCTATCATAAACTTGAGCTGACCTTTGCCTGCTGTCTTTGACATTACAAAATATAGACCAATCAGATCTGCTAAATCCACTGTGCATTTCATCAGCTCCTAAAATAGAAGAGGAAAATAATGTAATACAATAAAACATTATGAAATCATTAAATGTACATATAGTTAAATTTAACCTTAACAGTGTTCATGGTAAATGAATTAACATTGTACCTATGAGACCAGTGCAGACAAACATCAGCTGGCACATCCATGTCATCTGATCATAATGGCTGGCACATCCATGTCATCTGATCATAATGTCCGGCACATCCATGTCATCTGATCATAATGGTCTGCACCATTCATGTCATCTGATCATAATGGTCTGTACCATTCATGTCATCTAATCATAATGGTCTGCACATCCATGTCATCTGATCATAATGGTCTGCACATCCATGTCATCTGATCATAATGGTTTGCACCATTCATGTCATCTAATCATAATGGTCTGTACCATTCATGTCATCTGATCATAATGGTCTGTACCATCCATGTCATCTGATCATAATGGTCTGCACCATTCATGTCATCTGATCATAATGGTCTGCACCATTCATGTCATCTGATCATAATGGTCTGCACCATTCATGTCATCTGATCATAATGGCCGGCACATCCGTGTCATCTGATCATAATGGCCGGCACACCCGTGTCATCTGATCATAATGGTCTGCACCATTCATGTCATCTGATCATAATGGCCGGCACATCCATGTCATCTGATCATAATGGTCTGCACATCCATGTCATCTGATCATAATGGTCTGCACCATTCATGTCATCTGATCATAATGGCCGGCACATCCATGTCATCTGATCATAATGGTCTGCACATCCATGTCATCTGATCATAATGGTCTGCACTATTCATGTCATCTGATCATAATGGTCTGCACATTAATGTCATTTGATCATAATGGTCTGTACATTAATGTCATCTGATCATAATGGTCTGCACATCCATGTCATCTGATCATAAAGGTCTGCACCATTCATGTCATCTGATCATAATGGCCTGCACCATTCATGTCATATGATCATAATGGTCTGCACATTAATGTCATCTGATCATAATGGTCTGCACCATTCATGTCATCTGATCATAATGGTCTGGCACATCCATGTCATCTGATCATAATGGCACATCCGTGTCATCTGATCATAATGGCCGGCACATCCGTGTCATCTGATCATAATGGCCGGCACATCCGTGTCATCTGATCATAATGGTCTGCACATCCATGTCATCTGATCATAATGGTCTGCACATCCGTGTCATCTGATCATAATGGCCGGCACATCCATGTCATCTAATCATAATGGTCTGCACCATCCATGTCATCTGATCATAATGGTCTGCACCATTCATGTCATCTGATCATAATGGTCTGCACATCCATGTCATCTGATCATAATGGTTTGCACCATTCATGTCATCTAATCATAATGGTCTGCACCATTCATGTCATCTGATCATAATGGTCTGCACATCCATGTCATCTGATCATAATGGTCTGCACCATTCATGTCATCTGATCATAATGGCCTGCACATCCATGTCATCTGATCATAATGGTCTGCACCATTCATGTCATCTGATCAGAATGGTCTGCACATCCATGTCATCTGATCATAATGGTCTGCACCATTCATGTCATCTAATCATAATGGTCTGCACCATTCATGTCATCTGATCATAATGTCTGCACATCCCATGTCATCTGATCATAATGGTCTGCACCATTCATGTCATCTGATCATAATGGTCTGCACCATTCATGTCATCTGATCATAATGGTCTGCACATCCATGTCATCTGATCATAATGGTCTGCACATCCATGTCATCTGATCATGGCCTGGACTATTCACGTACAAATGCAGTCGGTACCATACATATTTGAAATTTTCCTTAAAATTATGGTATAGTCTATATTGAAGGATGGACAAGTCTATTTTAGATATTTAGCATAAAAAGAGTTATAGCTGATCAAACAATATAAAATAAAATACAGTGAGCATATTCTGACTCTTAAAATACACATACAGAAATGGTAATTTGAAAGCTTCAAGCATGTAGAACTGAAGATTTAAAAAAAAAAAAACAACTAAAACCAACAACCAGATGCATAATGTTAAAATATAAATTCAAATTCTTTCGGGTGTAAAATAAATTCGTATAAACTAAACTAATAGCGTCAAAACATATTCTTACCCCTAGGATGTCTAATGAACCTGTTGGTACCTCTGTGGTTGGAAAGAATGTAGCTAGCACCAACATTTTACACAGCTGTGTGAACAGGTACGCTCCACCAGCCTGGACACATTTCCAAAATGCACTGTACTCTGATCTATACAACAAAAAATATACATCAAATATTAATACCTTAACATTAATATTAAAATCTTAACAAATGTCCAGTCTTAAGCAAATAAATTCTTCATAATAGGCAGAATGTCGGCCCAGCTCAGACTGAAGCGTATGACGTGTATTACATGTAGTTTAATTGAAATCACATTAAAATCAATAAAAAAATATATTTCTTAAAGTCTAACAAGTTTGAGAAAAATCCTTAGTTAGTAGGGCTCCGCCATTTTGAATCCTTGGACAGGTTCTATGTTTAAGCTAAATAAAGATAATCAGAAACACTCTGATGATAGGTTGAACACCTCCAATTTATTCATTTCTGTATAAGGTAGAAAAAAGTGCAAGAAAGATCTTGTCTACATACTGAAAATATTATGCTTATTAATATGAAAAAGGCAAAGCCTCAAAGCGACCTCGATTTTCTTTAACTGTGAAATAGTATGAAATAATCGTTCATTTTTATTTCACATTTTAATATCCTTTTTAAAAATGTCATTTGGTATTTTACACACTGCTTCTGTTTATTCTGTGCGTGTCAAATTATTCAGTACTTTGGACAAAAGCTTTGAAAACCATCACTTTCTAGCTGGTGCTCACGTTACCTCAAAGCTCACTTTGCGAGCATGCCCTTTGGGCCAGCTTTTCGAACTCTCTATATTACATCATAAGAGCATTCAGTATCATTGGTAGCGAGCTCGACGAGCTGGCCCGAAGGGCCTGCTCGCAAAGCGAGCTTTACGGTAACGCGAGTACCTGCTATGTGATGGTTTTGAAAACTTTCGTCCAAAGTACCGAATTGGACACATCGCAACCTTTCGAATTTAAAGATAACGATAAAAACTGAGGAATTCTGACTGAAAACGGATGTGTTGACTGGTCACCCGCGCACGTCTATGGAACCATAATTGGACAGGGAACCAGCCAAATAACGGAAGCTGTGTATAAAAAATGAAAATCGAAGGCGCCATTTTGTTTGAAATCTGATAAATAAAAACAATTTTTTGTCGAATTGTTTGTGAAAACTATCTAGAATGAAAGAGAATGGTCTAACTAAGAAAATGAATCCGAACACTAAATATCTTTTATTCAGTCGGCGTTACCGCTGTACAGACGTTTAAAAGTATTGTTTATGTGACGTCACAATGTAGCGCCAAACAGCACGTGCAAAACAAACAAATCAAGTACGCTATTTGAATGTCGCAAACGTTTTAAGTTTTACATTTATTTCACTTTAAATAATCTTTATTTCGCTTGAAAAATTATAGAGTGAAACAAAATAAACAAAGTTTTATCAACGTTTTCAAAACTCGTTATTCATTTCACGACAGGGGTGGAGCCATATTTAACACAGTACGTGTGACGTCACACGCACTCGTTACTGCATTTGAAATAAAAATGAGCGATTATTTCATACTATTTCACGTAAAAAGTACATCGAGCTCGCTTTGAGGCTTTGCCTTTTTCATATTAGCACCTAATTTCATAATTACTATCCATTTGTCTCCCTATTTTTCAATCTTTCTTTCATCTACCAGTAGAGAAAATTGTGAGATTTTGCTTTCATCATACTAACAAATATTTAACAATAAGCATATAATAAATAAATTATTCATATTAAAATTGGCATATCCTTCGCGAAGTCAGATTTCATGACGATAACATCTTATAAATTTTGTCAGTGTCACGTTTGTCAAAATTTAGGATATCATGATCTTTTTTACTTATAGTACAGCTTAGATAATTTGGAAAATAGCTGGAACAATATGATACTTACAATCCCGAACATTTGTATACTAAAACGTATGGAACATACGCTAATGCTACACAGTTTCCGAAGTGAAACAACGTCATAATTTTTTATAAACTTGGCAAGGTACGCTTCTTGTAGACACCGGTAAGCAATTATCACAACGTGTTGATATTACGAAGTTCGTTATCTGCCCCAAAGAAAAACAATACACGCCAATATAATCGATAGACCAAAACTGCATACTCAGTATATATGTTAGATATAGAACTTGGTTTGCCAAATTATTGGTTAAGTCAATCTGTGCCTTCTGTAGTCTGTTTTATTTCAAAAGTCTTGTTAAGTCCAGACTTCGAGATCAGTACGTATCGATTTATTCAGGGAAATGACATAAACACATATAACATGCATGCAAAGGTGGAACAGTGATGTCCAATCTTTAAGCAAATGTTTAAAAACTACCGTTTATTTAAATCAGAGTTTGTATTCGAAGATTATTTTATCATACTTCCTCGGCAACTGTCTTCAGCCTTGTTAAAGTTTAGATGTATGAATCATAAAATGCCAATTGAGAAAGGTAGATTCCAAAATATAGAGAGAAATTTACGTATATGTACTTTATGTGAGTCAAACCAACTGGGTGACGAATTTCACTATCTCTTTTATTGTTCACATTTTGTTAATAGTAGACGTAATTAAAGATAATTAAGTCGCCTATTGAGCAAACAAAAATCCCTGACACGGTTCCCTCCGTAAATGAATTTCCTTTCATGTGCTTTAAACCGCATGTTAATTGCTTGATTATTAAAAAAGTTTTGCCGATTCAAAGTTAGTCCGACCCGCGCATCAAACGAAGTGTCATAAATCGGCTGCTGTCTCTCTTCGGACCCCTACGTTTCACGCTAAATAATTGCATAATACACAAATATCGCACCAGAGAGGGTCAACAAGTTGCGGTAACACACTCTAACAACATTTTATGACCCAGTGACATCTAACCAATTAAAAAGCTGCTGATTAATATCAGTTTATAGCTGAAATTTCTTTCAATTCTTAACGTGATTTACTGATCGTCTGGTATCTGTCTCACATGTCACGTGACTATCGGTAAAAATTTGAGGCACTCAGTGGGGGGAAACGGAACGCATTTGCGCACCGCAAGCGGGGTATTTAATTGTTTCCTTTTTGATGTTTATTATTATTATCATTAGCATTATTATTGTATTATACCAGTATCACTCTGCCTGTGCATTCGTTGTATGAAAATTCCGTTAAAATAAAAATAAAATAACAAAAAACTAAACTTCTGACAGTCTTTTAAAGTCCATGGTAGATGTACAAATAAGCAGGGGATATTATATATTTTTTCCACCAAACTGATAATGCTTCACATATTTTAATAGAAAATAAAAAGTATTACTAGATCGTTATGATCTGGCCTTCTTGACTTCTATTATGAATCATCATCTATGCACGGCATAGAGATCCAGTTTCTACCGGGATAGACAATAAATTTTCATACTTTGTCCCAGATTTATTAGTACTGTTCCGATTTACTGACGCGAACAATTTATTTTCACTGAGGAATATATTTTAATATCTTTTTTTTTTATTTATAGAGAAATAATCATCTTTAGACAATCTAAAATGGTTTAGAAATTTTTCAGGGACACCTTTCCACAAGTCACATAGGCGTTCACATATAAAAATGTTGTCTGTTTTTGTTGTTGTTTTACTTGACATGTTAGAAAACGAGGTTGAATGTAAAGTAAGCCTTGGAATCCGTACAAAGGTCTATCAACTCAACGTAATATTTATCAGATTAACGGACAGACAAATTATTTTCACACATTATGGATATTTTAGCAACTACATTTTTAATCAACCACGTGGGTCGTGGCGATTTTGCCGTTTATGCTTAATTATTTATGTTTCAGTTACGTACATTGGCCGACAATTTCTTAAGTTTATAAAAAGGCTAAATGTTGAGATATTCATAAAAGATGTACGTTAGTTGTACGATACATGTATTACGAGAAGTATGGACCAGTATGGACCTGTAATTCACGGATATATATGGAACTACCGATTTCCCTCATTGATGCCTCAACAGGGGGCGGAGCGTTATCGATAATCGACAGGTTACGGCGAATGCAGATACAAATAGTATAGGTTCCGTTTTAAAACGTTTAAAAACACATTTTTTGGACTAACTGCTTCCAAAATTAAATCACAAATGTGTTCAGAAAAGGTTGATAAATCTACTTAGCAAAAAATCTCATTTTAGGTATTTTCAGTGATAATTGACTCCGTTGTCACCTTAAACCATATTATTATAGGTATCCTAATGCATTGAAATTTGAAGATCTTATAAATAGTAAAAACAAGTCATATTAAAAAAAAACCTTGCTTTATTTTGTAAAGAAATAATTACAACAGGCAAATAATAAGTATAATGTTATATCATTAGTCTCCTAGAAATTTTGAAGCATAAAATTTTGGTTATTATTGAGAGTCATATATTTTTTATTTTATGGATACAATATGATTGTCATTCATTCTCCTGTTTTATGTATATTTTCATGCATATTTTTCTGTGTTCCAGTTGTTACATGTTCACAATTTTGTATTTTATGTCACATGTTCTTATGAACCATGACTGTATTTAATAAAATCTGAAAAAAGACGGTTCATACCAAAAAGGTTCACACCAAGACGTTTCGCTCCCACAGTATTTTTATGCCAGAATAAATTTGATACTTTGGATTAAATAAACTTCATTGATAAAAAGTTTAATGATATTTTGATTAATAAATGACCTGAAAATTGATGTTATCTGTAGGTATACTGTGTAGGGCTTATTCAGCAAGATACACCAGGGAAACGCTTAGTCAAAAAGGACAGACTTAAAGTCTTCTTACCTCTTTGTGCGGCACATAGTTGCCTAGATTGTTCCTATACAAACATGTTATCATAAAAAGAGTTTTTAAATGTTTTGCTTTTACACTTTGTCTCTTATTAAAAATCCTTTGTCATGATTTATAACTTGATTTTCAATAATCTCCCCTTCGTGTGCGAATGTTACAGATGTCATTCATGAACAGGCTTAGTTAACAGGAGTCAGCTTTATTATCTATTTTGTCGTTTAGACAGTCCTTTAAGCTCACCCTTTTAGCGATTTCTTTAAATTTTGAAAGTTGCTGTTTGTACACAAATATTTTGTTTTAAATTATGTGCAAGTTTAAACAAGACCACTTCTATATGAAAATCATAGACTTAACATGGCTTTCGTTAGGGGTTCTTATTTTTTCTATTTTATTGCCACATTAGCGTTGTTTTTCCGTGCTGGAGGCTGTGGAAAGTCGCCCGTACATTCAATCAGAGATGTGTATATTTCCGATCCTAAAGATCGTTTAGCACGACATTATTGTTGTGCTTTTGGTATTTTTAGTTTTTACTTTTCGGCATTTTCTATTTAGGTTGGTTCCAATATTCCTAATTGAATAATGTTGAATCACCCTTAGATATGTTGCCTGCTTTGTAACTTTGTCTTTTGACGTCTTTATTTGTGATATGCAGGCTTCATAACCCCTTTCAAAATTTTCCATTTCATTGTTTTCTCGTTCTAAAGGGCACACGCTTCCCATTACTTGGGGACCATACGCCGCTTTTCATGGAATGGCACGGAAGTGTCACATTGAAGGTTCCATAAACCCCAATATGACACATCTGCTGATGTTTCTTAATTCAAAATTTTACCAATTTCATGTTTAAATGTTGGATTCTGCTTAAGATGGTGCCTAGGGCTGGACGGTAGTTTGCACTTGACAGTACCGTCCATGAACAGGCTCAATCAAACCGAGCCTGCAACATTTTCAATTTTGACGTGTTGGGCTTTCTTTAGGGATTCTTATTTTCTCTATTTTAAAAAAAGAAGAGACAAAAACTACACTGATTTTGAACCCATACCAATTATGGTGTTAACTTTTGTGTTGTTGACGAGTGTTTATGCTATGCTTTGTGCATATTACTTTTCATTAACAATAAATTGTACTTCTTAGTCACATGCCCATATTTTATTTGTGTGCGATTTGGTTCAAAAGTGTTAGATAAATAAAGTCTGTTCCAAATCGGACTTTGTGTTACTTTATATCCTTTAACATGGATCCAAACGGACCTAAATCATGTTTTGTTTTTTGTTTGTTTTGTTTCTGTTTGTTTTGTTTTGTTTTGTTTTAAATACACTTTGCTTATGTGTACACATGAGTGCATATTAGATACGTTACCATTGTCTTAAAAAAGAGGTATTACATGTAATACTTAAGTATGCCACATAGAATTAAGTGTACAAACATTTGTAGATTGGAACCTATCTCTGCTAGACTTCGATCCTGTCATAAATCTAGGTGAGCCACATCCAATGCAAGCTAAAGGGTAATTCGCTGTGGTTTGTTACATTCTGTACTCAGGATAATTTGTACGCTTTCAATGCATTACTCTGTGTAAATATAGACGCAAATATATTTGCAAACTACTGATAAACTTTGAAAAGGAAAAAAATCCTCTCATGAGAAACACAGGTGTTCGGGGCGTGGCCATGGTTTACATAAATTCATAAATCATATTTTTTTTCCATATACCGACAGCTCTTGTTATAACATAATACCCCCATCCAGTCGGACAAGTCCATATGTTTTATTGCCTTACATAAACGCATACTTCTATTTCATACTTCTATTTCTATTTATATAAAGCAGTGACTCGAATACTTGAATACTGTTGAATCACCCTTAGGATATTTGTTTGTCTTTTGACGTCATATCTGTGATATGCAGGCTTCATAACCTCAGATCCCCTTTCAAAATTCCATTTTATTTAGTTCCGCCCATTGTTTTCTCGTTTAGGGCACACGAAGTTTTTACTTGGGGCCATATGCCGCTTTTCATGGAATGACACTTACGTGTCACAATTAAGTTCCATGATAACCGCCATATGAACACGTCTGAGGATGTTTCAAAATTCAAAATTTTACCTGTTCATGTTAAATGTTGAATTCTGCTTAAGCCGGTGCTAGGGGGCGTGGACGGTAGTTTGCACTTGACAGTACCGTCCATGAACAGGCTCAATCAAACCGAGCCTGCAACATTTTCAATTTTACCATGTTGGGCTTTCTTTAG
Source organism: Ruditapes philippinarum (assembly GCF_026571515.1). Taxonomy (NCBI): domain Eukaryota; kingdom Metazoa; phylum Mollusca; class Bivalvia; order Venerida; family Veneridae; genus Ruditapes; species Ruditapes philippinarum. The sequence continues at coordinate 29,150 of NW_026858560.1, forward strand.
GGATTCTTACATGTATTTCTCTCTATTTTCTCTACTAAGCTATTATCAATAAGAAAGTGGCTAGCTGTACGGGCAGCCAAAATTTCTAGCCGTACGTGAGTCACGTAAGACTAGCAAGGACACACTGTATTGGCTAGCCGTACGGAATTTTCAAAATTATATGGAAGCCAAAAATGCATGTTATTTTATGACTTTAAGGGAGGATTTTAACCAAGAAACAGCAATTGTCTTCGTATGTTTACTTTTTAGAGATTAATCGCTTTGTTGGCTACAGCAAAAAAGTACCAATATCGATCTTTGTCATCTCAAGACGTTGAGAAAAAATAGCGTTTGGTCGCAGTTAAATAACATCAATTGAAATAAATTACAAAATTGTGATGATAATCCTTTTTTGTTTCATTAAGTTTAATTTTGGACACCTTTAAAATGAAACAAAAATAACCAAATTATTGTTGTTGGCCTCTGATAATTGCGTCAATTACCGACGGTATAGAAGTTTGTTAATATAAGGAAAGTTTGCATGTTCCGTAAAACGCATTATAAAATACTATTGTCAGTCCCTGGGTACTTATTAATTGATTGTGCTTTTATGTTCGATATTTATCTATTGTATTTGAAAATTGTACAATTATTTTTGATTTTCACCGTTTTTTTTTCTCAAAGAAATCATCTTTCATACAAATAAAACAACAAATCATAATCATGAGGCACAAAATAAATATGCATGTTCGACTTCCCTTGCTAGTCGTACGTGACTCACGTACGGCTAGCCGTACGGGCCCGTACGGCTAGCCACTTCCTATCAATAAATAGTTTTAAAGATAAATTTAGTGTGTTCCTGGAAGGAATCTTGGTAGGCAAACTTGTTTTCTAAAGATTTTTTTTACATTTGATAATCCAAGTTGACACATGCCGAAATAGTAAAAGGCCGCACCTGTCAAAATTTATAACTTTGCGCTGAATGCAAAACTTTTTGTTTTAATACCCGGAAGACCGGAAGCGAGACGAAACGGGCTGCAAACGAAAGTGAAAGTTGTTTCGAACAGGAAGGGTAGATTAATTTCTATCAACGCTGAAAAATAAAATGACTCGTATTTCTGTTTGGTGTTTCAGTGTTTACGTCGTATCAGTAATTTACTTGATTAATAAAGGTGCAACCCAAAAAATTAAATAATAAATTTAAGATGCTGAAATAAAATTTCAGCTATTTTTAATCTTTTTTTAAAACTTTCCAGGGAAAAAATGTGTTAAAAAAAAAATTTTTTCAAATTTAAAAAAAAAATAAAAAATATGGAATAACTAATTTTGGGGTTTTTCCTATTTACTTTAATAATAAAAGAAATGGTAATTAAAAAAAAATTTGTATTTAAAACATTATGAAATTCAAGAAATAAACGAAAAGGAACATTCCCCTTAACCCCCTAACGAAACCACAAATGTTTTTTTGTGCAAAAACTTAAAAAATTTTTTTTTTTTTTATTCTTTAAAATTATATCTCAAACAATATGAAAAATTCATTTTCCCTAGGTTTTAAAAAATTATTTTTTTTAATCATTTCACCTTTTTGTTTCTAAATGGTTTTAAATTTTGGGGGTTTCCTTTTGGCATGCAAAATAAATGTGAGGGGTTTTTACTTTTTGAAAAATTTAAGACAACCACGGGGTTTAATATTTTTACCCGGTCAAATCGCTTGTTTTCCATTTTAAAATCAAACGTAAAAAAAAGAAATATGTTTCAAAACTAATACCCCCTGTGAAACCGACAATACATTGACCCAAAAACCTTTTTTAATTTTTTCAGAATTTTCTATTTTAAATTTAATAAAAATTTTATTTTTTTTTATGTTAAAATATCTGTTTAAAAAGTTTTGTTTGGGGAAAAATTGTAAGGTACCGTAAAATACCACTTTAGCTAAAAAGCTTATTCCCGAAAAAACATTTTTATTTGTTTTTGGAAAATGGTTTCCTTTTTAAATAAAAAATAAGTCATTTTAAAAAATTTATAATAATGGATATTTTTTTTAGGAATCTTTCACATACAAAATAAGGATAAATTTTACCCCCAAAAGGGCCCCAAAAAAAAAACTTGTTAAAAAAAAAGGGAATTTAAAGGTTTAAAAAAATTTAAGTTACATTAATTTTTGAGGAGCATAAAAAAAAAAAATATGTTTTGAGGGGTAGCCCGGGCCCTCCAAAACTTGTATCTATTTACTAATGGTTACTTCAGCAAATGTTATCACTTTGTCCATTCCTTCCACAGTATTTTAAAAGCTTATTTGTGACATAGTGATTGTGAATAGTTTTGATTTACCTGGCACTTTTGCAGGAGATAGGGACTCTGTAGGGGTATTTTGACTTGTTTGTTCACTTAAAATAGATTCCTGGGGTTCATCTACTTTAGATGGTTGCTGTGTTTGTTATGACAGGTCAGATAGTTCAGGAGCTTTGTTTAGGAAATGGCGCTTTCTACAATAAACAGCACCGTAAGGGGGCTGCATGTGAAATGAGTGTTCATTATGCTGGGTTATAACCTTGGCTGGTATCCTGTACTTATCTTTACAAATTCTTACAGATTCTCCAATTTTTAGGGGTTTCATTTTGTGTGTGTTTTTATCAGAATGCTTCTTGCTAATTAATTTGAATTTTTTTCTATTTCTTTTCTTGGTTCACGATGATTTACTGTTTGTGGCGAGAGTTGGTTGTTGGGAGAAGTGACTTGAGTCATCTTTAAGTGAATGACCATCCACATTTAAGCGGTGTATTCCTATATTCTAAAAGGGGGAAAATAAGGATCTTTATTGTCATCCTTAGCTTTCTGGAGAATGTGTTTCGCAATTTTAACATATACTTCACTAAGTCCATTTGAACTTGCATGGTAGGGACTTAAAGTTTCGTGTTTAATGTTCCATTGTTTAAGGAAATTCTATATCAGCTATTTTCCAACATAACAGACTATCCTTTAACAATGCAAACAAACAACTTGTATAAAGACAAAATATAAAAAAGGATGAAGAAGATCAATGTTCATTTTTGAATCTGTAAAACAAATTGAGCCGCGTCACAACAAAACCAACATTGTGGGTTTGCAAACAGCATGGATCCAGACCACCCTGCGCATCCACGCAGTCTGATCAGGATCCATGCTGTTCGCTATTAGGTTCTCTACTTGTAATAGGGTTGGTAAGCGAACAGCATGGATCCTGATCAGACTGCGCGGATGTTGGTTTTGTCATGACACGGCTCAATTAGATTTGTAAGCACATATTAATATGGATAAGATAATAATTGACTAAAAGCAGATATCACGCTGCAATCAAGCATCACAGAATATTACAACATACTAGAATTCCATTTTATGTACACTTAACCTTATTATTAGAATTAGAAAAAGTAAATAAGAAAAATGAAAATGAGAATTCGATCATATATCATTACGACTGACCCAAAGTCCAGCATGCTGCCTCTAGCATATATCAGTAGCAGCATTTGATATATACTCAGTAGCAGCATTTGATATATACTCAGTAGCAGCATTTGATATATACTCAGTAGCAGCATCTGATATATACTCAGTAGCAGCATTTGATATATACTCAGTAGCAGCATCTGATATATACTCAGTAGCAGCATCTGATATATACTCAGTAGCAGCATCTGATATATACTCAGTAGCAGCATCTGATATATACTCAGTAGCAGCATTTGATATATTCTCAGTAGCAGCATCTGATATATACTCAATAGCAGCATTTGATATATACTCAGTAGCAGCATTTGATATATACTCAGTAGCAGCATCTGATATATACTCAGTAGCAGCATCTGATATATACTCAGTAGCAGCATCTGATATATACTCAGTAGCAGCATCTGATATATACTCAGTAGCAGCATTTGATATATACTCAATAGCAGCATCTGATATATTCTCAGTAGCAGCATCTGATATATACTCAGTAGCAGCATCTGATATATACTCAGTAGCAGCATCTGATATATACTCAATAGCAGCATCTGATATATACTCAACTATGAAAATATGAATGTGAAACAACATGTACATGTGTCAAGATAAAATTGGAAATGTTTGTGTAGCAGTTGCTGGTCTGAGCTGGCCTAAAACAAAGTCATTTGGGTAAGCTTAATAAAAAAATATATATAGATTAATTAATGTCAAATTGAATTAAAAGTTAGACAATAAAATGGTTAAAAGCTGTTATCCCCATAATTAAATATGGGAAAAGTGATCAGCAACTCCCACACACTCAAAAACTAACATACTGACAAATGACACTGTGGTTATACAGAATAGTTGTAAGTATATAAGAAGCATATAAGAAGCACATAAAAAATAATATCAAACAAAAAATAAAGGCCATATACAAAACACAGAAGAAATCAAAAGAAGCAGCTACATTAACATACATAAAGGCAGTAACTAAAGAAAAGGCATAAACAACAATACTAAAAACACTTGGGCACACATAGAGCACTTGCATTTGAAGCCACTCCAGGTCTGGATAAGCCTCTGGAATTTGCCGTAATCAGTTTCTGTTCTTAGCTCATTCGGCAGGCTATTCCAGACTTGTTTCACAATTGAAAACTGTAATTAATTTCAGTCATTTTATGTCTAAATCACCAAAGAAAGGTGCTAGACAGGAATAATTGGTGAAAAATAGGGAAAAAATTTGTCTGCTTTGATAAAGCAATAGACAATACAGTACTTTATCTAGGTGACCGATAAGTATCAGTAGCCTAGATTTTAATCAGTGTTAAACATACAATTTTTTTTGCAACAGCAATCAACAAATAATCAATGAGAAATGGTTTACATAAAGTAAAAAAAAATACAATAGTAATCACAATACAGATGAGAATTACAATAACTAATCCTCTTAGTTTTACCTACAAATTTAAGTACACAAACATTTTTAAGAGGTAATTCCTTGATTTTAGATTTATAATTATTGCATTTTATTAGCCACATATAAATACAAAATAAATAAATTCAATATTTTAATTTTTCTAAGGAATATTATTTTACATTAAAGTTAATAATATAAAAGTTTGATCAAAAATATATGAGCCGTGTCACGACAAAACCAACATAATGGGTGTGCAACCAGCATGGATCCAGACCAGCCTGCGCATCCGCGCAGTCTGATCAGGATCCATGCTGTTCGCTATCAGTCTCTCTGCTTGTGGGTTCGAATCCCGACAGGGACTTTGGATTCTTTCATGTGAGGAAGCTATCCAGCTAGCTTACGGAACGTCGGTGGTTCTACTCAGGTACCCGTTCGTGCCTGAAATAATGCACGGAAGGGCACCTGAGGTCTTCCTCCACCAGTAAAGCTGGAACGTCGCGATATGACCTATACTGTGTTGATGTGACGTACAACCCAAAACAAAACAAAATAAACTTGTAATAGGGTTAGTAAGCGAACAGCATGGATTCTGATCAGACTGCGGGGATGCGCAGGCTGGTCTGGATCCATGCTGGTTTCAAACCCATTATGTTGGTTTTGTCGTGGCACGGCTCATATGATACATGTAAATCCCTAGTTGTTATTATAGTTAATATTGTCAGAAATATCTGTTTCAGAAGAATCCTGGGGCTGTTAGGATATATTCAACTAGCATTGACAGTGTTCAAGATTTCCCCACTATAGTGGTTGTCAGACAAGAAAGAAGTGTTATGTCATGGCAGATACCTTTAGTTATGAAAAGTTTTAACTACATGGACGTGAGTCGCACACTGTGCCCTGTAGACACAAACCATACAGTTCAGAAGATATATGTGGAGTTTTCAACACAGGCAGAGAGGGAGATATCGTTTACATTGAGAGCAGAGCTTGTATATGACTTTATGCTACAGTAATATTTATTGCTTGAATAAATTTTCTAGTGACATCAATATTAAATACGTAGAATTGGGCCCCCACCGAAATTTGCTTAAAATACCTCCCCAAACCCCCAGGGCTACTGGGATTTCCCCCAGTGCTACGGGCCAATTTTTAGAGAAAATGATATTTCTAAGAAAAATTTTGATGATTCAGATTAAATTAAATTTTTTTTAATTTAAAATTAGCCCCCTTTGGGATGTACAGAATTTTTAATAGACTTGACTGTCTTGGTTTTTTCTGATGTTGTTTTTAGATACATTTTTTAATTTTGGGGAAAAAGATTTTTTTTAATCAAAGATTTATTTAGCAGAATTTAAAACTGAAAAAACCCAGGGGTATTTTTTATGTCTAATTAAAGTCTCAAATTTCATTCAGAGTTTGTTTTTTTAACCAAAATTTAACTATAAATGATCGGGAAATTTAAACCTTAAAAGTGCAACAAAAATGAAACAAAAAAATTAAACCCTTTTTAATCTGCTAAATGTCTAATTGATTTGCCTTGCTTTGAATTTGGAAGAATCTCGATCAAAATTTAATGGATTTCGATAATATTATCGAAATATAAAAATTGTGCTATCAACAGTATAGGGCTTGGTCATACTCTAGGGATATACAGACTGGCCTAACTTTATACTGGTGGAAAAGGCTAGATAATCTTAGTTCAAGTAGATAAAGGCTTAAATATCTACATCCCTTAGTCAAATAAAGTTACAATTATGTTTGAATTTAACTTTCTACAGGGTTGGAGCATTACCTCTAGACGCAGAAATCACAATGTAGAAAAGTATCGCTTTTTTCGCCCTTTCTTACATTTTTCATTCATGATTGTACATAAATCGGTGTGAAGAGATTAATTAGACAAACTAAAGTGCATTTCGATGGCTGAAAAGGCAAGATCAAGCACCTTGTCCGGTATATATAACCGGAATACGGTATTTAGTGTGGTGCTCCAACACTTTTTTTAGTCACACTCATGTCTTGGCAGAACTACGTCAGTATTTTGTTTTCATTACAGGACCAATAGTTATCATGAAGTGATCAGTTTACCATCCAAGCCAGTGTTTAATATGTACACATTCCCCGAGGGTGTAGAGACAGTGTTGGTCAGGGCAAAGTCTTCTGATAAGAAATGTGCTGTTCTTTCTATACAAAATACTCAGGTACGTAATTCAGATAACTTTTAAGAGTTTAGCTACAGATTTAAAAGATTTGAGCTATAGATTTAAAAAGAGTTTAGCTATATATATAAAATATTTTAGCTATAGATTTAAAATATTTTAGCTATAAATTTAATAGTATATAGCTATAGATTTAAAATAGTTAGCTATAGATTTAATAGAGTTAAGCTTTATATTTAAACGAGAGTTTTGCTATGAATTTAAAGATTTTAGCAGTAGAATAAAAATAGTTTAGCTATAGATTTTAGAGAGAGTTTAGCTATAGATTTAAAAGAAAGTTTATCTATAGATTTAAAAGAGAGGTTAGCTATAGATTTAATAGTGTATAGCTAGTGATTTAAAAGAGTTTAGCTATAGATTTAAAAGATTTTAGCCGTAGATTAAAGAAAGTTTAGATATAGATTTAAGAGAGAATTTAGCTATAGATTTAAAATGGGTTAGCTATAGAATTGAAAGTACAAAAAAACTTATTAGTAGAATTTTGCTGACTTGGCAATATTCATTTTAATGTAAAACTAAATTTGTGAACAGAAATAAAGCACTTTGATATCATAGTAAAAACAAACATGTCCAATATCAGTAAAAAGTTTACACAGATTCAAAAGCAAATGAGACTGTGTAAAAATCAAAAAACAAAATCGAAAATAAAATGATGAGAACGATTTGCACAAAAAGAATTTTAATGGCAAAATATTTACAAAAACATTTCTGTATACTGTAAAGAATATATTTTACAAAACTTTCAATATAATTTCTACATAGAAATTACATAGGAACATTGCAACGAACAAGTTCCTCCTTCAATGTAAATTAACCAAATCTAGTCTTTGTGATTTTTGCTGTATGATAGAGCATCTATTTTGGGACTGCCTAACGGTACAAATATTATGGAAAAATATATTCAAATGGCTAAATGAAATAGCAATAAATGTAACATATGACAATTTTACATCTGTCTTCATGCTAAAGGTAAGAAAACATCATATATTTTCCTCTTCTCAAAATATTACATTTATACCAGCAAAATAAATAAAGAAACAAATTCCAGACATTAGTATCTTTCAAAAGGAAGTTTTAAAACAGATAAAAATAGAAAGACCTGTTGCATTACAAAATGATACATTAGTTTGAAAATTGCTGGATAAATCTAATCGTTGGGTTGATATCTACAAAAATACATGCAGAGAGAATTGGTACCAAACAGTTTTTTTTCACACTTTTTGCCCCTTTTCTTGTGTAATTATCTATATAAATGAACCTCTTAACTTTATAAAATATCTTATATCTTCAAAAATACCTGACTTAAACATCATAAGTATATTTATTATTGATAACCTACTTATCAATTTAAATGCTATAGTTATCTTGTTTGTATTGTATTCTTTTCATGTTTGTTTTCTTTTTATTGAAATATTAAGGGGCCTTAAACTTGGTTAAAAAAAAACAACAAATATATATATATTCTAAAATCACATTTTGCCTGCCTTATTATTACTTTGTAAGAAATTTAAGATAACTCATATAGATAGCGTAACATTCTGTGGGATCTTCACAAGATTTGAAGAATTGGAATCAATACATATACATGTATACATGTATGTTTGAGGCACTATTTAATGTCAGGTAACATTTGCAACCAACAACGTAACTATGAAATGTTAGTCAACCTGACAGTGATTCCACTATGCATGTGTGCAGTCTTTTTTCTTGATAAGCTATCACAAGAAATATTTCTTTAAAGTTTACATAACAAAATACTACAAACGTATTATTTGATAAACTTTATAACTGTGATAATATCTCAGTAGATCATCTTAACGGAATTTCATTTCTACTTTTTTCAAACTGTAGTATTTTTTCTTCCAATCCCACCAGTTAATTCCAGTATAATGCATTTTGCCAGGCTGGTTATAATACTGTCCATTTAGATTGGAATAGTGGCAACTGTTATACCACCATGCACCATGATTACTTTTTGCACAATTCATTGTCCTGGATGTATCATGGTCTCTATCATACGTTGAGAACATCGCTCCATTATGACGTCTAAGAGAATCTCCAGCAGTTCCACTGTATCCACTCACCTCCAGTCTGTAATTGTCTTCTTCCGGATATACCTTAAACTTACTATACTTGGCATATGCACTGTTTCCCTCAAAATCTTCCATGTCTATTCTCAGTTCATGTCCGCCATCTGATGTCAGTAGACTCAAATGTTCATTGCCGAGCCAGAACTCACCATTCAGGTCACCAAAGCCGTTTTTATAATCAGTCCAGTTTCGATAAAAATCTGTTTTACCATTAAGTCTTCTTTGAAATACTACCCAGCCCCCACCGTCTGTAGTTTGGTCACAGTAGATTTCCAAACCTTTTTGAAAATTGTAAATTTTACTTTTCTTCTGATTAATTTTTCTTAACAAATCACAGGGGGAACTCGAGAATGAGTAACCACTGTGCATTAATAAAACAGTAACAAGAGTTTCAATGTTTTCAATTTGTTTAGTGTTTAGTTGTACCTGGTCAGCCATACTTTCTAGCGCTTTAATTTCAGGTGTGTTTATAATGTCTTTGTGCACATTTTGGACCTTTTCAAAGCTGGTTAATAAATGATCAGTGTTATTAACAGCAACTTCACAATAATCTTTAACATCTTTGTTTAGGGATATCAAATTGTTTTCAATCTTTGGAATTTCCCGTCGTAATCTTTTAATCTCAGTTTTTTCTTCTGTGAAGGCTGACCTAAGTCTAGTGAAATCCTCTTTCAATGTATCCACTGTTTCAAAATCAGTGTCGCCAGCTTTTGATGCAGCTGAAGGAATGGGCTGTTGTTTTCCAATAGTAGCATTTAACACTTTATCTATGTCATCTAGTCGTCCTGTAATTTCAGCAATATCCTCGTCTCTAAACGTAAACTCGGTATTAAGTCTAGTTTCTAAATGTTTGACCCTTAACTTTAGACGATCAAATTCGTTTGCTGAACTCGTCAAAGCAAATACACTGAAGAGAATGACTGTTACTTTACCGAACAACTGCATATTTATATGTAAATATTTGTTGTAAAACTTTCTTGAAGCTGGTACAAAATATTTGCCCATATCAGTTTAGAATAATTTGAAAACAACTTGAAACAATCCGATTCCTTTATTCATAAGAACAAAATTTTATCCCATTCGTTCACTATTCTTTCAGTTTATGATGATAAATTTTCTCTCGATCGAAAGAATGTATTGTTTATACATTAATTTAAAATAACTACTTAAATGCTCTTATTCTTAAGAGGTTGTGAACTGTTCTCTTGCCTGTCAAAAGAAACAAATACAAGATGCATTGAAACGAAATGGCACCAGTTATTTTTTCCTCAAGTGTTTTAAGGAGAGATACTTGATACATTGTACCATTACATCATTAAATCTAATCATAATAATGTCAAGTATACATACAATTAGTAATTTTCCCAAACAAGTTTCACATGATGTTTTGAATGTAATATAAAATTTATTTCCGGTACAATAATAGGACAAAAGTATTCAAATGCACGTGCCAGAATGTACATTATTTGAAAGCTGCCTCCTGATAAATAAATAAAGGGTCTTTCCTCAGTTTATATATTATTATAAATTATTTCATTTTTCTTCTTTATTTCAACATATTAGATGTAGCAATATATGGCTGACTGCGATTGGTTTTCTTTTTTGAAGACTTTATATAGAATAGTAAAAAAGAGTTTAAAACAAATGATTTTATATACATGTATTAGAATGAATGACAAGAACGTCAAAGTAGTCAAGCAGAATGATTAAACTGAATTTGTAGGATCTATTGCATAATACTTATTTTGACTGCATATATAGAGGTTGCGAGTTAGCTCAGTCGGTTAGACCACTGGATGTCACTTCCGAGGTCCCAAGTTCAATCCTGAGTAACACCCTTGGGATTTTTCAGAGACACTTTCAGTGTTTCCCACCTAACCAGAGGTGTACTGGTAAGAAGCCCAGGTAATCCTCGCATGTATCAGTGCTATTCACTGGGCATGTAAAAGAATCAAAGGGTCTTTTCAATAAGAGCTAGGGACTGGTTCCCAGATTCCCTTGTATCTCATAGCTTTCTCTCTGAAGTGACAAGTCTAGAGTCATGTCTACCAAATCTGCGTAAGAAGCTCAGCTTAGCATTCTTGATGATGTTCTGGCCTGAGTACTACATTACATTACATAACATAACATTACATTACATTACATTACATAACTTTACATTACATTACATATTTAACTATTTACTTGGGTTTAGCTAAATTAATCTCGCCTTGTAGCATAAGTGTATACATGGGACAGGATTAACTTGAGGACGAAAGATCTATTCCTTTACAGGCCAATTTACTCTTATTTTTCCACCAAACTTACATTGTAAATCAAAGCACAGAAGGCGCTGAATTTGTTTGGGTCTCAGAATGTAAGAAAGGTGCAGGTTGTGAGATTATATGTATAGTGCCACCAATGCTTTCCAGCGTTTTAATTGTAGTAAATTGGCTATAAGACTAATTGCAACACTGATATTCAATCCAATGTTTATTTGACTTTAACAATTTGAAAAAAAATGAGTTACCTTTACTGGGATTTGAACTCCAGACCTCTCGCTTTCTAAGCGAGCCCGAAAACCCTTCAGCCACGGTGAATTTATATGTGAACGGGCTGAAGAAAACCATATTATTCTAAATTAGGGCTTGTAACGACTTTAACTGTTGTTTAACACAGATGTAAATAATCCTGGAGCTTACTATAAGCATTTATATTTATAAAGAATCAAAGGGCTGCAAGTTCTGTGGTATTTTCTGATCTTTGCAATCTAAATCGTACTGTATATCTGTATGCATTTTCCTGTATAGGTTTATTTTTATGTAATTTAATTCATTTTGCAAGGCACCAGAGTTTGATACATACGGAATTCTGCATAACTAGAGTTGCATCAAAAAATCATTTATGTTCATTTTTTACGACAGCCACACTTTATCCTTGCATATCATGGCTACTTCCTTAACAAAAACACTTAAAAAAAGAATTTAACAAAAAAAAAGTTTCCTCGACTGGGATTCGAACTCGAGACCTCTCACTCACTACGCCAGCGCGTTACCACTGTACCACGGAGAAGTTATACACAGAAAGTCTGAATAATATCAAGTCATTCTAAATTTAGAACTTCCATTGCATTTCGGGTTTGTAATCCTTATTAATTTCGAGGTATTTTGTTCAGGGTAAACCTGTTGTTTAAAATTGAAGTAAATATTTTAGCGAAAATCCTCTCCCCCAAACAGTCCGACATGTAGAATCTATATATCCCACTTCTCGGTTTATGTAGTATTCGGTAATAAATAGTATTTTCATTGATAAAATCATATTCATCCGCGTAATTTGTGATTGTGCATTTATTGACAATTCTATAAGCCAACGCTATTGTTTAACTTTAAATGCGTTGTAATTTGTTGGATACTTGTAACAAAATAAAATATTTCTTTCTTTTAAATCGCTAGTTTTAAGCTGTTTTGAGAACTACTTGTTGTTAGGTTTGTTGTAAACTTCTGTGTCAGAGATTGAATGTCCGCTTCGTATTTAGTTATTTTCGATCAGAAAATACAATAAAACAATATTAGAAATCTTCGACCATTCGGGAATTACTTTGCTTGAAAATTGATGCGCCTGTCTTTGACCATCTTTACGCAGTGATCTCCCCTGAATTTTTCGGCTTTAGTGTACATACAAAAGGGAAGTAACCGCTTCAAAAAAGTGGACTACTTTCGGCATTTGCAATTAACAACATTAGACTCTGAAATTTCGCTACCATTATTTGTTTGGTCTGACGACCCAAACAAATAAAAATGGCCAAAAATACCTTAAATTCAGAATTTGTTTTTAAAGCTACATGCCTCCAGATGAGTCAAAATATCTCAATAAAAACAAACTTGAGAAAAAATGTACTAGGTTTTACATGTAGGAATAGTAAAAGGATACAAAATTCAAGTAATATTTTATATTTTATGTGCGATTAATGACTGATTTTTTGTGTCGCCTCTACGGAGTAGTGGCGACATATAGGGATCACTTCTCCGTCATCTGTCTGTCCCTCTGTCCGTCTGTCTGTCCGTCTGCACTCACAGGAGAGTAATTATGTGGCTAGAGGGACAATAGGTAACTGTTTTTATGCTCCCCGAAAAATTTCGGGGGAGCATATAGTCGTTGGGTCGTCCGTCCGTCCGTACGTCCCAAATTCGTGTCCGGTCCATAACTTTGTTATTTGAAGTCTTATTTTAAAACTATTTCACAGAAATGATCACCATATTGAGACGACGTGTCGCGCGCAACATTTGGCTTGCTATCTTGAAGGTCAAGGTCACAGCATGACCTTGCAGCAAAATCGTGTCCGGTCCATAACTTAATTATTTGAAGTCGGATTTTAAAAATATTTCACAGAAATGATCACCATATAAAAACGACGTGTCGTGCGCAACATTTGGGTCGCTACCTTGAAGGTCAAGGTCACAGCATGACCTTGCATCAAAATCGTGTCCAGCCCATACCTTTGTTATTTGAAGTTGGATTTTAAAACTTTTTCACAGAAATGATCACCATATTGAGACGACGTGTCATGCGCAACATTTGGGCCACTTCCTTGAAGGTCAAGGTCACAGCATGACCTTGCAGTAAAATTGTGTCCGGCCCATAACTTCGTTTTTTTAAAGTCCGATTTTAAAAATATTTCACAGAAATGATCATCATATTGAGATGACGTGTCATACACAACATTTAGGTCGCTACCTTGAAGGTCAAGGTCACAGCATGACCTTGCAGCAAATTTGTGTCCAGCCCATAACTTTGTTATTTGAAGTCAGATTTTAAAACTATTTCACAGAAATGATCACCGTATTGAGATGACCTGTCATGCGCAACATTTGGGTTGCTACCTTGAAGGTCAAGGTCACAGCATGACCTTGCAGCAAATTTGTGTCCGGCACATAACTTCATTATTTGAAGTCGGATTTTACAACTATTTCACAGAAATGATCACCATAATGAGACAATGTGTCACGCGCAACATTTGGTCGCCACCTTGAAGGTCAAGGTCACAGCATGACCTTGCAGCAAAATCGTGTCTGGCCCATAACTTCATTACTTGAAGTCGGATTTAACAACCATTTCACTGAGATGATCACCATATTGAGACGACGTGTCGTATGCAATATTTGGGTTGCTACCTTTAAGGTCAAGGTCACAGCATGACCTTGCAGCAGAATCATGTCCGGCCCATAACTTTGTTATTTGAAGTTGGATTTTACAACTATTTCACAAAAATGATCACCATAATTATTGAGACAATGTGTCGTGCACATTTGGGTTATTTTTGCACTTTGAACTTTTTCTGTGATATAACTCTGACACTGCAAGAGGTATACCTTCCTGTGTCCAAAACCTATTCAGGGAGCATCACCCGGTTCAACCAGCTCTTGTTTCTCTTTGATGTCATTCATTCCGTAATGCTTTTATGTGGCTATTTTCTTTTGTGTGGCTAAAAAGAACAATAGAGAGAACAAAAGAGTAGCCACATAATTACTGTCCTGTGAAAACGCCTGTCCGTCCGTCCATTACAAAACTTGTCCGGACTACTCCTCATATACTATTGGTGCAATTTCATCCAAACTTTACAGGAATGATCAGTACCAAGTCTAGTTGTGCATATTGTCAGCATTTTCCGGTTCAATGATTTTTGTCAGAGTTATGGCCCTTTAATAATTTTTAATTTTAAAGTTTGTCTGGACTACTTTTCTTATACAACTAATGCAATTTCAATGAAACTTTACAGGATTGATCTGTAGGTCAAGTCCTTGCGCATATTGCAAGGGTTTTCCAGTTGAATGATTTTTGGCCGAGTTATGGCCTTTTGATAAAAAGGTGTTTTTTCTGTGTGTTGCCAGATACACTAAAGCTTGTCCGTACTACTCCTCATAAACTACTGGTGCAATTTCATCCAAACTTCACAGGAATGATCAGTACCAAGTCTAGTTGTGCATATTATCAGCATTTTCCGGTTCAATGATTTTTGTCAGAGTTATGGCCCTTTAATAATTTTTGATTTTAAAGTTTGTCCGGACTTCTTCTCTTATACCACTAAAGCAATTTCAATGAAACTTTACAGGATTAATCTGTAGCTCAAGTCCTTGCGCATATTGCACGGTTTTCCGGTTGAATGATTTTTGGCCGAGTTATGGCCCTTTGATAAAAAGGTGTTTTTTTCTGTGTGTTGCCAGATACGCAAAAGCTTGTCTGTACTACTCCTGCAATTTTATCCAAACTTTACAGGAATGATCAGTACCAAGTGTAGTTGTGCACTGTTCGTCTGTCTGTCCGTCTGTCACAAACTTTGTCCCAACATGAAATTGGCCATCATGAGGCGACACATGTGATTACTGATCGCTCTTGTCAATATTTACAACTATATTTCTATTGCGTTACTAACGCAGTAAGGGCTATTCATGTATATTTTGACCACTTTTTGGTAATTAACATGGGTTGTAAGCGCCATTGATAATGTGTGTATTGCTTTTATTTGGTTATTTCACAATATTATACATTCAAATATATTTTCAAAAATTTCATGAAAATTAGTATGAATCTTGAGGCGTGCTGCTTTAAGATCTTAATTTTCTATGAGAAAAATATGCCTGACATGTAAAAGTAACCTGGTTATAAAGGGATTGCCGACTAACATGTCTTCAAACAAGATAGCCCCTCATTTCAATGAAATTTACTGATGATCACAGAACTCGCATACACTTCATAAAAATCTAATTATGCAAGTGAAAAATCCATGTCCTCCCTAGAAAACAATGTTTTCTGTAAATGTTAAATATGATTTGTGATCAGTTTCAGTTATACATTATTATATATATTTTTCAATTGTTTTTGCAGAAAAGATCATATTGTTGTTTACAATTGTTATTCATTGTTTAAACTGCCTTTGTGATGAAGTTTGATAAATGAAATTTAGATATTACAACTCTCTGTGTGATAATGTATTTAGATATTACAACTTTCTGTGTGATAAAGTATTTAGATATTATAACTCTCTGTGTGATAATGTATTTAGATATTTCAACTCTCTGTGTGATAAAGTATTTAGATATTACAACTTTCTGTGTGATAATGTATTTAGATATTACAACTCTCTGTGTGATAATGTATTTAGATATTACAACTCTCTGTGTGATAATGTATTTAGATATTACAACTCTCTGTGTGATAATGTATTTAGATATTACAACTCTCTGTGTGATAATGTATTTAGATATTACAACTCTCTGTGTGATAATGTATTTAGATATTACAACTCTCTGTGTGATAATGTATTTAGATATTACAACTTTCTGTGTGATAATGTATTTAGATATTACAACTCTCTGTGTGATAATGTATTAAGATATGCAAAATGATGGACATATAATGTTTTATTTCTGAATAAAGTATAAATTATTGTTACTGTGCTGCTATGATAATGTGACAGTGACGTAGAATTTATTTTAGAGAAAAAAATACAATCCGAACCAGTCTTGCATTGATATTTAACTAGAAAATTAACTGACAACCTTACCTACTGTGTTACGCTGACAGTTGATCAATTTGTCAATATTTTAATTATATAGCAAGCCTGCCTGCCTAAAGATAATAAACACAATATGATAACTGTTTTTTACACCATAATAGTGGACTTGACCACCGCATCTCGAAATAATTATCCTAAAGGGACAGTTTATAATCCAGTTAAAAAAACAACTTAATTTGTGTGTTGTCAGGGCTGAAATGACCTCTTAAATTACTGTTGTTCTTTCTGGTCATTCCACTTTTTAATTGGTCTTTTGTAATATTCCCCTTTCATGACCATATTATAATTATTCACAGGTTATTAGCCTGGGGTATATTTTAGTAATTCCAGGGATCTTCAATAGTAAATGAAAGCTTATTTTTTACTGCATGTATATAAAATATGTACCTTCAGTTTTGTAGAAAAAAAAGAAGTTTTTTTTCATAAAATCTAATTAAAATTTTGACAAAATTATATCAAAAGGTCAATAATAAGATATCATATTTCATTTAATTATTTCTGTAAATAGCAAAAAACTGCTGATTGAAATAGATACCCAGTCTTGTAAGAAATTTGACTTATATCAACCTGATATATATAAACTGCTGATTGAAATAGATACCCAGTTTTGTAAGACATTTGGCTTATATCAATCTGTAAATATAGTATTTCATTTTATTTCAATGTTAAAAAAGAAAAAATGAAATAGGGGGAAATTATATATTCATAAGTGAGTAAATAAGTAGTTTGATATGCTTCATAGACAAATTTCCATGAGTGAATAATTATTTCTTTGATTCACTGATATCTGTCATGAGTGAAAATAGCATTTTGTTTTGTTTCAATGATACACTGGAATGAGTACCATAATAACAGATATTTATTAATTATGTTTCAATGATGAAATGCCATGAGTGATAATTACTATTTCATTTTATTCCCGGGTTTCAGCAATATAATCTAAAGCTGCACACAAGTCCTCTACAGTTAAGATGAGTCAACCAATTTTCAAAATTTCAATCTGACACAATGAAACAAAAAAGATAAAAAAAATAGAACAGTAGAGATAATGTATGAATATTTATAAATCATTTGATGAGTTGCAATTTTTATGTAGACACATGTTTATTTGTTGCAATCAGTTATCAAGGTCAGTTTGAGTATTGTTAATATAGACAGGAAGTAAGAAATGAAGTGTTCATTGTTAAATTGTCACGTAATTATACATATATACAGGATCTAACATAAGCTGTCATTTTACACTGACCCCCCCCCCCCCCCCAAATAAAAAAAAAAGTTTGAAGAGACAAAATCATTGTGTTACAGGCAATATTTAAGTGATTTCACCAGACGTTGACTTAATTGTATTGTCAAGTGAACTACAATCAAAGAGTAAACAGCACTTACAATCTATGAAAATTACCAAATAATTTGCAAAAAATAGCACTTACTGCATTAGTCATACATTAGAAATAAGTGCTGCAAAGCCAGTAATTAATTGCATATATCATTAATTTTTACACATTAGTTTGAATTGAAAATTGCATTTTGGTGAGACTCTTGAGTCATTTTTCACACTTAAAAGAATTATTCTGGAAGAACTAAAAGTTTGCACACAAGTTTATTGGTTCAGACATACATCAAATAGTACATAAGTATTGAAAAAATATTTCCAGGCCAATCATATCAAAAGTCCTATGTTGAGTTCCTTTAAAATCACTTCATGTGCATTATTGATTTTTTTTATCAATAATAATTACAGAAATATTTTAAATTTCAATTTTTTTTTATGAATTATAGCATAAATCTTGAAACTGGCTTTAAAAAAACAACAACAAAAGACAACTTTGATCATTATCATGTTATGGTGGTATAATGACAAAATGAGCCGCATCACGACAAAACCAAAATAGTGCGTTTGCGACCAGCATGGCTCCAGACCAGCTTGCACATCCGCGCAGTCTGATCAGGATCCATGCTGTTCGCTATCAGTTTCTGTACTTGTAAAAGTGTTGGTAAGCGAACAACATGGATCCTTATCAGACTGAACGGATGCCCAGGCTGGTCTGGATACATGCTGGTCGCAAACGCATTATGTAGGTTTTGTCATGACGCGGCTCAAATGATTATTATTTTTCCTTTGATTTAACAAGTTAACTATTTTGTCTGTTTCAGTGTCCTATATTTGACCTTGACACAGATGTGGAGTATCAGGGCAAGTACCAGACCATGACAACACAGGGAGCAATTTCCATCGAGGTCTCAAAGTTTTCTTTAATTTTTATTAATGAATATGAGTTGCAATTGCTACCAACGTTTTTAGTTTCAACATTATTAGGAAAAACGTTTGTAGCTTATTTAAGCCTCTTTTATGGTGGCTGATTTTCCAAAATGCGAAAAACACAAATCGATGACTTCAGGTATTCGCATTTTCACATTTTGAGGCGAAGAAGCGAAAATATGACATGGCATTAATCAACCACATACTCTTTTGAGTTTGCTTCCTGGAACTAACCAGTTCTCTGATATCATATGAGAATATGGTTGGTACTGGATTTGAGCTCATACCTACAATACAATGTATTTAATGTCATATTTTGATAAATGAACATCAGAAAATTAACAATGAACTCTTTCAAAATGAAATTAGGACAGGTCTTTTATATCAAAATGAGCAGGGATTAAATGAATGGATTAAATGAATGAGTTGAATGAATTTATTGTGATAATTAGTTTATTGATAACATTTTTATATGGGTTTGTATACTGTATTTGAAGATTTTATGTCTCGAATCTTTTTTGCTCGAATAATTGGTCAGGAGAAGGCTTTTGCTAGTAGAGAATATTAAATTTCTATTACTGAACAGAAAAAATGGGTTTGTTATTGAATTTTGATAATAAATAAAAATCAATTTAGGTTGATTGAAATCATGATTATATAAATTTTGTTTACTGTAGAAATCCGAGCATCCAAGCGGGTCATTTTTTGTTGTTGTTGTTGTCAAACCGAGTGACACTGAATGTACAGATGGCGTTACACCGGTTGCTATTCAGCCGCCAAGTGGTGCCTTTATCCGGCAAAAAAATGTCTCAATTCACATTGAAAAAACTATACCAAGTAAGTCATTATTTATACAACCTTTTCAACCCAGATTTCTGTTCATAAATATGAAATTATTGCTATATTTACATGAAAATTCAATAGGCCACAATTTTTACAAGTATGATTTTAAGTCTGATGATAATTAAAAGTAATTAGTTTGGAGACAAAATAGTATTTTGAAAAAATGATAAATTAAGATTTGTAACTTTTGTATTTTAGAATCTCAGTATTATAAAGCTACCCTGGCTGCAGCTGGTTTCTTCATAGCATTTTATGTGGTGGCTCTAATTATAGGAATATGTTACCATGGCTGGTAAGATTGTTATTGTTTACAAGACATTGTTAGTTAGTTAAGTTCAGCTTTGGCTTAGTTTAACTTAGGCTTGGCTTAGCTTATTCATAATTTAGCTTAGCTTAGGCTTAGTTCATCTTAGATAAGTTTAGCTTAGCTAAGGCTTAGGTTAGCCTAATTTAGGTTTGGTTTGGCTTGGCTTATTATAGTCATATTTTAGCTTAGACTTAGGTTTAGTTCAGCTTAGGTTAGTTTAGCTTAGTGAAGCTTAGCTAGGACTTAGGCTTAGTTCATCTTAGATCAGCTTAGCTTAGGCTTAGTTTAGCTTTGCTAAGTTAAGCTTAGCTTAGGCTTAGTTAATTTAAGATTAGTTTAGCTTAGCTAAGGCTAGCTTAACTAAGGTTTGGCTATGGCTTGACTTAGCTTGCTCATAGTTAAGCTCAGCTCAGGCTTAGTTAAGCTTTAATAGCTTAGCTTTAAAGTTAAAACTTAGTTCAGTTTAGTTTATAAGTTGGACAGTAGGTGTGCTTGTTTGTTTCTTCTTTGATTGTTTTGGTTAAGCACTGCTAGTATTTAACAGTTGTTTAAGTCATAGAGTTCAGTAACTTATCAAACATTCTTGTATTCTGTGAGAGAATGTAACAATTTTCTGCAAATAAATGCTTTCCCACCAATAAGATCTGTGGTAATGTGTAGTGTGGGGAAAGTTAAGTGTATATTTTAATCTTAATTGTCATAGATAAACATTTTTTTATAGAAATAGTGAGAATATTGTCAGTTGTACAGTTGAGATTTTTCTAAATGATATTAAATTGCAAGCTAATAAAAAATGAATGTTAGCAGATACTGTCTGAGTTGAAGAATTTTTCTAAATATTGGAGATGAGATCTTGACAAAAGAATGCTAAGCAGTACAAGAAATGAAAACATACAGATCTCTGATCCTTCTACAAAATATGTGTCCTAGAAAATAAAATTCAGTGCTACGTAAAAAGAAAAACTTACTTTCTTTCAAGACCTTATATAGTCTATAGATTTAGATGAATTATTCATCATTCTTGTATTTCAGTAAGGACAATTGGGGCATAATAGAAATAGCTACATTTGAAAACTCAATGAAACAAGGTTTGCGATAAATTTTCTGTGTTTTTAGTCACATTTTAGTCACATTGGCACTGTTAAGGTCACACAATTGACAACTTTTAAGCTTTACTGTAGGACCTTAGTTGTTCCTTCATGCATTATATCAATTACAAGTTACTGCCAGAGTAAAACCACTAATCTTTCCTAAACTGTTTTTATAACTTTTTTGGGGGCATCCATGGCCGAGTGGTTAAGGTCATTGACTTCAAACCACTTGCCCCTCACTGCTGTGGGTTCAAATCCCGACAGGAACTTTGGATTCTTTCATGTGAGGAAGCTATCCAGCTAGCTTACGGAACTTCGGTGGTTTTACTCAGGTGCCCGTTTGTGCCTGAAATAATGCACGGAAGGACACCTGAGATCTTCCTCCACTAGTAAAGCTGGAACGTTGCCAAATGACCTATACTGTGTCGGTGTGATGTAAAACCCAAAATAAACAAACAAACAAAATAACTTCTTCACAATTAGGAATCATGTAAAGTGGTGTGAAATAAGTAACCGGACCAAAAGTTTTGTATTGGTGAGCAATTAATATCTGCCAACCAGGCATTAAATGAATGACTACCACATGGTTTAAGACTGTTAAAGCCTGGCTGTTAATGCTTGGAATGCCACACCACAGCGACTACTTTTAGAATGGTAAATAAATGAAGGAATGATGTTATATTTATAGTTTGAAGTGCACTGTGATTCTTATAGTTGCCATGGTGTTTATGTATTTTAGATGTTTTTATCTGATCATTTCTTTCTTTTAGAAGAGTTACATGAGCCAATAGCTGACACAAGTGGTCAATATCACACTTGCGGAACCCAAGGTGATGGTTCTTTAAATCTTTGTTTATCTGTGATTTATTTCACTGCATTTTACTCATTTACTGAAAACTACAAAAGGTCATGATACTACTGGTTATATCACTTATTTGATTATTTGAAGTATAGGGAGAGCAGGTATTGGCATCTGTGTCACACCTCGTTTAAGTTTTGCATGCAAGTTGGTATCTCCAAACTACTAAAAGGAATTGTTTGAAACTTCACACACTTATTTAAAAGAGCATAATAGGAGGTTCCTAGCCAAAGCAAATATTTTGACAGAATTACAGCTGTTTTATGAACTTGGAAAAATTCTACATTATCCGGGCTCTCTCTGTTACTATCAAGCACTTATTATAGTCAAGCATACTGTCCTACTGACAACTCTTGTTTATGGAGTTATCTCCCATTATTAAGAAAACATTATTTTTTAGTATGTTAATATGTTGTTTAGCCTCTACAAATAGGAAACAGTTAATGAATGTACAGATCAGAAGGAACATGAAGTCAATTACTGTGGTTAGTTGTATAATGTCCAACTTAAAGCACCTGTAATTGTACATGTTTTGCACAAATTCTTACAGACTCCCGCAAAAATATTTTTTTTGCAATTTTATATAAAGTAGCTATATATTGAATTGGCAGTTTACTTATTACAAGAATTTGAACTTTTAGATGGAGATAATCAACGTTTGGTTAATGAAACAGTTAGACATGAAGGTGGAGCCCAAAGTTATGGTGCTATTTCAAACCCCACCTCTAACCCAGCCTCTATTCCAGCAGCTGACCAATCACACAAGAGAGCTGAAGATCTTGAGTCAATCAGTTCTGAAGATTATGACTTCGTTAAAGATGCTGATCATGATAAAAATATATTCAGAACAAAGGTATCAACTTTTCATTCTTTAATCTTTAGGGTAATTGAAATTCATTTGGGTCATTCATTATCATTAGCATAATAGCAGCTCTAATCTGTTTAATAAGAACTCAAAGTTAAATGTAAATAGCCGATGCTGTTTACTTAATGCTTAATTCCAAAACTTTTTATGGTGAATATCAAGTGTGATATTCTTAATTTATCGCAGTGATATATATTGTTTAGTCAGTGGATAATTGAATATGTATATTACTGTACATAGTGCTAATTCAGTACTGTAATAGAACTACCTTGAAAGTCTGAACATATTAAATATGTACTATAGTCATTAAAGCCAACTGGTATCATTAAAACTTATGATTTTTTTTATTGATATGTCACTCTAAAATTAGGCATTTTTTGCTCAACTATTCAATTAAAGAATATAGAGAGCTATTGTACTAGACCAGTGTCACACTTTGATTGATGTTTTGTGTGTAATTTGTTATCTCCAAAACTTCAGAATGGAAATGGTTTAAACTTCATACACATGTTCTATGTGATTATCTACTATGATGGTCACAGGTCCCATAACTCTGAGTTACCTTTTTACAGAATAATGCCCCTTGTCGAATAGTTCAGCACACTGTCTTACTGACATCTCTTATTTTTCTATTACAGACAGCCCTATTTGTTTGTGACTTAGCAAGAAAAAGTGAGAAAAGGGCAGATAAATCCTATAAACTATATTGCAAGTAAGACTTCTTTAATTCACATACAAGCCTAAAAGTGACATGCTCATTTCTGCTATATATATTGTAAATGATTGTTAATGACAAATTTCAAGCCTAAAATGTAAAAACTATCCAAAATATAATAAAAAAGACTGCTCTACACCTTTATAACTCTAACATTGCCAATCAATTTTGAATTTTCGGTAAGTAATGTGGGTTAATGAATATTTATGGGGAAGTAGCTAGAATATAAAATTGATATCAAATAAGACAAAATGTAAAGTTATTTTGTTGACTCACCATTTATGCTTGGGTGAGCACAATGCCTTTTGAAGCTTTCAACACAACACATGACTTGGCTAAGCTATTAACATTGGAGAGGAGTGGAGCATTAACAAAGATCTTTGACTCGAAATATGCTAGTCTTATTTACTTAAAATTTGATTAAGCATCTTATTTTTGTGACCGTCTTTTTACATTTTGCTTGAACTATATCATTTACAGAATTCTAAATTTTGCTTTCTCACTTACAGAAATTTGTTCACGATAGCTATATTTTATGGGTTACCAGTAATACAACTTGTGATGACGTACCAAACAGTAAGACAATATTTTGTTTATTTAATAATATGTCAGATGTACTATAAACTACCTTTATTTATAAAGTTTAATAGTAGACATATACTGTATGTACAAGATTAAATTTATCTTACTAAGTATCTTTTTTTTTTCGATTTTTGATTTAAAAACTTGTTTTATAAAAAGAAACAAGGTTGATTAGGTTATCAAAACCAATTTATTTTGTTCTGTTTTGGTCATGTAGATGGTTGTAAGTTCTAGCCATATGTTTTTTGGTGTGACCGTGTCTGAATAAATACGGAGAGTCATAAAACAAAATACAATGAAATTGTATATGATTGTAAAATGAAAACATTTGAGCTGTGCCTTGACAAAACCAACATAGTGGGTTTGAGATTAGTATCGATCCAGACCAGCCTGCGCATCCATGCAGTCTGATCAGGATCCATGCTGTTCGCTGTCAGTTTCTCCACTTGTAATAGAGTTGGTAAGCGAACAGCATGGATCCTGATCGGATCGGACTGCGCGGATGCGTAGGCTGGTCTGGATCCATGCTGGTCGCAAACGCACTATGTTGGTTTTGTCGTGATGCAGCTCATTTGTACTGTTCAAGTTATTGCATGTACATGAATTTTGTCACTATTTTTGTGTTTGAAGGTACTAAACTTCACTGGCGACCAGGACATATGTTACTATAATTTTGAGTGTGCTCATCCGCTTGGTAGAGTGAGCTCATTTAATAATATCTACAGTAACATAGGTTATGTTATGCTGGGTATACTGTTCCTGATACTGGTTGCCCGCAGGTAAGTTAAAAAAAAAATTCTTTACACCCCTAAATTTCTATAATGGACTTACCCTGCTATGAATTTGGAATTGCACCTGGGTATTTTCGTGTGGATTTATTCAATATTTTTAGAGTAATTGCCCTTGACTTAGTAAAAATTTGCACTTTTCAACTTGTGTCGCATGTAACTCAAAAAGTATTTGACCTAGAGTCATGAAACTTTACAGGAATGTTGATCAGCATGTGTAGTTGTGCACGTGGGTATTTTTGTGTGGATATATTTAATATTTTTAAAGTTATTGCCCTTGACTTAGTAAAAATTTACAATTTTCAACTTGTGTTGCCTGTAACTCAAAAAGTATTTGACCTAGAGTCATGAAACTTTACAGGAATGTTGATCAGCATGTGTAGTTGTGCACCTGTGTACTTTAGTGTGGATTTATATAGTATTTTTAGAGTTATTGCCCTTGACATTTTGCAATTTTCAACTTGTGTCGCATGTAACTCAAAAAGAATTTGACATAGAGTCATGAAACTTTACAGGAATGTTGATCAGCTTGTGTAGTTGTGCACCTGTGTATTTTTGTCTGGATTTATTTAGTATTTTTAGAGTTATTGCCCTTGTCTTAGAACATTTTTGCAATTTTCAACTTGTTTAGCATGTAACTCAAAAAGGATTTGACATAGAGTCATGAAACCTTAAGGGAATGTTGATCAGCATATGTAGTTGTGCACCTTGGGTTTCGCTTGTGAATTTATCCAGTATGTAGAGTTATTGCCCTTGACTTAGTAAAAACCGTTTCATTATGTTGTGTTATTTGTTCCTCGAGTGCTTGAGCTAGAATCAACCAACTTTACAGGAATAATTATCAACATCACTAAATTACAGGAATAATGATCAACATCACTGTGAAGCTATGCACCTGGGACTTTGCAAGTGGATTTTTTTCAGTTTTGCTAGAGTTATTGCCCTTGACCTACAGTAGTATAAATTTGCAATTTTCAACTTGTTCATGCATAGCTCAAAAAGTATTTGACTTGTTGGCCTGAAAGTTTACAAGGATGTTGGTTAGCGTGTGTACTTATGCACCTTGGGGTTTGCTTGTGGATTTATTCAGTATTTGTAAAGTTCTTGCCCTTTACTTAGTAAAAGATTTTTAGTTTTCAACCTGTGGAACATGTAGTTTAAAAAATATTTGACCTAGAGTCATAAGATTGACAGAACAGTGGTGTGTGGGGGCACCCATGTCCTATGGACACATTTCTAGTTTCTTCAAGCAATAGTTCGTAAGAATATCTAAATGATACATTTCTGTTGTTTGTATCTATATTTGAAGTACTTTTGGAAAATGTGCCCATTGTAGACCAATTCACTTTAATACCATGTATTCTTAATTTTAAAGAAATAATGAGACATTTGCAAATTTGTTCAAATTTATAGTGATTTTGAGCTTCAGTTACCTATATGTTAAATAGTGAAAAATAAAACTGAAAAGTATAAGAAAATGGTTAGAAATTGTTTGTTAAAAATGGTAGAAAAGTCCAAATCTGTAAAATATTAAGATATTGTAGCTGCGCTTGTCGAGGAAAAGAGTAAACATCAATAGCCTGTCTAACAATGACAGCTGTTGCTTGAAAATAAATTCTGGTAAGTTTTGTTAATTTAGGCAATTGATATTGTAAAGGTTTTCTATTGATATCTTTATTTCATCTTCTTTAATTTTTTCAAAATATTTAGTTTTGCATTTTTTCTCTCCTCTTTCAGAGAGTTTCTGTACAAGACAGCAAAAGATAAAAGTGAAGGTAGACATAAGGTACCATGATTTGTATATTATTTTGAAATCAATTTTTTTATAAGTCTTTTTAAATCTGCAAATTTTGTCAATGCTTTCATTTATTGATAAGTAGATTTTGGACATAAGCAATCACATTGTGATGAAAAGTAGATTTTAGACATGGCCAATGACATTGTGATGAAAAGTAGTTTTTAGCTCGACTTCTAGTATTTGATAAGAAAAAGTATAGCTATTGAAGTCAACCCAGTGGCTTATGTTAAAGTTTTTGTGATACCTCCAATATTTTCATAGTCCATTGACATATAGATTTGAAACTTTGCAAACTTGTTCACAATCATGATTCAAACCTGTAGACAGGAGAAGGTAACTGTATCAAGCATTTTGACAGAATATTGCCCCTTTTTGTGTCGCCTTGAAAAAGGCGACATATAGGGGTTACTTTTGTCGGCGGCGTCGTTGTCGGCGTCCCCTAAAGCTTGTCCGGAGCATAAGTCAGTCATTATAAGTTGGATTGATTTCAAACTTGGTATGCATGCTTTTTATAATGACCCGAAGTGCAGTGCACAAGAATGGTACTCTGTACTTCTTATTTTTTGAGTTATTGCCCTTTGTTTATTTTCATACTTTATTTTTGTCCGTGCCATTTCTCCTAAAGTATAAAATCTATGGATTTAAAACTTCATAGGATGATAGATCTCATTAATAAGAAGTGCAGTGCACAAGAACTGGTACTCTGCATTTCTTATTTTTTGAGTTATTGCCCTTTGTTAATTTTCATACTTTATTTTTGTCCGTGCCATTTCTCCTGAAGTATAAAAGCTATGCATTTGAAACTTCATAGGATGATAGATCTCATTAAGAAGAAGTGCAGTGCACAAGAACTGGTACTCTGCATTTCTTATTTTTTGAGTTATTGCCCTTTGTTAATTTTCATACTTTATTTTTGTCCGGGCCATTTCTCCTAAAGTTTAAAAGCTATGGACATGAAACTTCATAGGATGATAGATCTCATTAAGAAGAAGTGCAGTGCCTAAGAACTGGTACACTGCATTTCTTATTTTTTGAGTTATTGCCCTTTGTTAATTTTCATACTTTATTTTTGTCAAGGCCATTTCTCATAAATTATAAAAGCTTTAGACTTGAAACTTAATAGGATGATAGATCTTATTGATAAGAAGTGCAGTGCACAGAAACTGCTGCTCTGCATTTCTTATTTTTTGAGATATTGCCCTTTGTTGATTTTCAAATTTCATTTTTGTTGTGGCCATTTCTCCTAAACTATATTGTTCACAAGGCGACACATCCGACTCGCGGAGTTCTAGTTCAACTTAGAATTTACGTTAAAGATTTTGTAATACCTCAAATATATTCAAAGTCCATTGACATATGACAGACTTGTTCACTATAATGACCCCAACCTGGTGGCAGGTGGAGGTAACTGTATTAAGCATTTGGACATAATTATGCCCCTTTTTCAACTTAGAATTTTCGTTTAAGTTTTTGTAGTACATCAAATATTTTTAAAGTCCATTGACATAATTATGGCTTTGAAACTTTGCACACTTATTCACACTCATTACCCCAACCTGTAGACAGGAGGAGGTAACTGTATCAAGCATTTTGACAGAATATTGCCCCTTTTTCGACATAGAATTTTCGTTAAAGTTTTTGTAATACCTCAAATATTTTTATAGTCCATTCACATATGACTTTGAAACTTTGCACACTTGGTTACCATCATGTCCCCAACCTGTAGACAGGAGGGGGTAACTCTATGAAGCATTTGGCAGAATAATGCCCTTTTTTCAACTCAGAATTTACAATTAAGTTTGCATACACCTCAGATATTTTCATATTCTATTGACATCTGGCTTTGAAACAAGTTGAAATTATATATTTTTTCTTTGAGAGCATAATAGGACTCTCTCCAAGGCCTATAACTGTAACATAGATTCAAAGAAAAAATTTGCCCTTTTGTTAACTTTGAAAATTTTACATTACCAAGGCTCTTTCATTATCAAGCACTTAGAATAGAGGAGCATTTCTGTCCTACCGACAGCTCTTGTTTGACTTGGCCAATGTCATTGTGATGAAAAGTAGATTTTTTAAAATGATCAATGTCATTATGATGAAAAGTAGATTTTTTACATGACCAATGACATTATGATGAAAAGTTTTGCACATGGCCAATGATATTGTGATGAAAAGTACATTTATTTGCTAGTTCTATAATAAATAAACCTTTTGACCAAGATGTTTGGGATGACTTTTCAGATTCTATATACCTCGAAGAATTATTGTGTATAATCCAAATTGTTAAAAAAACATTATCAGTTTATATATATATATTACTGCTTTGTTGTTGAAATATTATGTTGGTAAATTTTTGTTTTCCTCAGAAATTTGGAATACCACAGCATTTTGGTTTGTTTTATGGGATGGGGTTTGCATTGTGTATGGAGGGAATCATGAGTGCATGTTACCATGTGTGCCCAACTTTCTCCAATTTTCAGTTTGGTAAGTATCCATTTACAGTGTTTCTGCCAGCTCTGATTTTCTGAGGGTCTTTTATGACCCCATGTATGATATTTTAGGGGTCATTTCAAATTCATAAGGGTCATGCCAATAAATTTAACAAAAATGTAAAAAACAACAGGTAACACTTTATAAGTTTCATTTTCTTAGGCACTTTACTTCTTGCCAGAGAACATTTATGTACCATCATGTAGTTCAACTATATGTGAATAAAAATATTGTTAAATACTTGTTTTTGTGTTATATTTTTAAATAGTTATTTTAATTTTTTATGTCAATTTATTCATCAACAAAATTACACCATTTATAATGGATTGTTTTTCTTTCGGGGAATTAGTGTCATCGTCAACATTTTTTTATATGATACTTCTTTTTGGTCATGGACAACAATATTTTGTGTATTTTTCGTAAAGAAATTGGTCAATCTCCGCTATTTTGGAGCAGACGGCATTTTCCACAGACAGTTAATTCGTTCGCAGAATATGACGACAACAAAATAAATAATTTTGTCTGGGCGCTTTCAATATATGCAGTATCGTATAAATGCAAGCGTTTATTAACTAGATGAAATTGGCTAAATGCCGGACCACGGACCCGGTAAATTTCATTTCTCATTAAAATTATAGTGGAGCCCACGGTAAACATTCCGTACATTTTTATACTGAATTGACGGTTTATAGTCTGTATATCTGACTCGTGTTGAAATCAGCGACGGTGAAATTCTTGCGTCACAAAATACGCACTAACTAAATTTCATTGCGTCATGGCCGAAAATAATGCGCCAAAAACGCAAAAACGCGCTCTGGCAGAAACACTGCATTTAACCTTAAATTTATATAATGGACTAACCCAGTATTAATGTTTGAACAGTTGAATCTGAAACAGTCCATTGCAAGTTTAACCCAGTCCTTCATGAGCATTTTGTGAAAAATGGCTGTTTTCATTGAAAAGTCTCCCGTTACAAGTTCAAATTGCTATAATACTATAAAAACTGCTTCAACACTAATCAAACTTGGCACAAATGTTGACTGGACCATTGCCCTTGCAACAACATGCTCAGGCTTAAATTTTCTGTTACCATGGCAACGAGGGGACATCTCAAAATTGCCAAAAATCACTATTTTGCGTTGATTTTTTCCATCAAAATGGATTTCAAAGTGCTGCAACTTCTCAATGGATTGAGACAGAGTCAAATGCTTTTCAGCGTTGGTTACACGTTACCTTATGATCAATCTGGGGTCATTTACAGCCTCTCACAAGTCCAAAATTTTCTTGGCGATGAGGGGGACTCCGCGCCCCTTCAAACCCCCCAAACAGAAGGGGGCACATCCCCCTTCTGGCAACCCCCTGATGTATCTATTGGTTGGGGGGCCGCGCCGAAAACGAGGTCACTTTTTTTAACAACATTTCTCAAACAAAAACAAGTGTTTGGGGCCTAAATAAGGCATTTTTTCATCATTTGAGACAACAAAAAGGGGGGGGGGTGAAAAAAGGCGTTTAAAAGGCGTGTATATGAAGTAATGGGTTAAAGCTAATGTTGATATTGATTTTTTCACAAATTGAGGGGCAAACATGATAAAGCCTTGTCTAGTTGCATAGATGTGCAGACTTAAAGGCCCATTAAGCCTTAAAATGCTATTTTTTTAGTTTTCAAAAGGTTATCAATTTAGGTGTCTGGTTACAGTTTCCAAAACATTTCTCGTTAGGCATTAGCATGGCTGAGACATCTTTCGTATTTTTTTTTGTAACCGCTATAATGATTCAGTATTTTGTCTGGAAGTAAAGATAGCACTTTGTTCACATTTTGCCACTTAAATCAAATTTTCAATCAAATTTTACTTCACACTCCCAGCTATTTCAAGTGATGTTTTTAATCCATTATTACAACATTATCAGGCAATGTTTGCCCTTTCTACAGAAAGAAAAAAAATCATTCATTTCTTAAGCATAATGTTCCTTTAGGAATGGCCTAGCTTAATATTTATGGCACTGGCTGTTATCTTTTAGTGTCAGTGGTATAAAGAATAATGGCATTTTGATTTCGGCTGCATAGGAAAATCATTGTGTCATAATTATTTGTGAATAGTGGTATACATGTACAAATTGAATATATAAGTATATGCAAATCGGGGGTTAAATTTAATACTGTCATCATTGAAAATTGTGATTAAAAGTTATTGTAGTGATAAAAAATCCATTGAATTACGATACTTAATCAAAGTTACAACAACCTGTTTAGTTACTAAAAGGAATGTCCATATTATATATATATTCTTTATTTGAGTCTCATCCATACATAACAACATAAAACAATTCAATTACATAATTTTACAAAATAAAAGTTATTTATGTTGGCTATTCTAATCAGAATTACAAGAGACTATAAAAATAATCTAATGGAAGGGAGGCAACTCTGCAAGAATTTCCAATATAACTTACAGAGTTACCTCTCTTCTTATTCAATATTCATATGCATATTACAAATTAAAATTGCTACAATCAGAAACTATTGCTAATCTTGTTCTAGAATACTTAAAAAATTTCTGGTATAATTGCTTTACAGTGAACCCTAGTACTGTTCTCTTCCTTAAAACCATAAAATTTAGACTGAATAGCAATAGATTCTTAACCTATAAAATCATAATCTGGATAAAATTATTTCGCATCATTCGATAGATAAGACCTATATAAATAAAACATTATTCAAATTTAAGTGACTGTACATGTAACGTCTTTGTCTAAAAATAAAATAAAAGAAGATTGAGGAGTCAGTTACTAATCATTAACTATGAGTGTTTACCCTTTCAAGAGACCTCGAGAGTTTTGTACAAATATCCTTGTCTAATGATTAAAAGTATTAAAATATTACCAACCTTAAAATCAGGCTTATAAATACACTGATTAGTACAATTTCTCAATAACATAATGCAAGACCCTCAGTTTGTTGGATAAAATGTTTAATAATTTAAAAGTAACTTTATAAGAGACAGTTCTCAGGAGTACAACCAGTTACATGTAGTTCTACTTTTAAGAATTTTGAAACAGGATTTTGCAGCACACTTTACAATTTCAGTATTGGAAAAAATGAATGGCAGTTTATTGTTATCAGACAGCCTTAAAAATTGATAATTTACATTTCCTGCTTTGGCAAATAAATCTTTCCTAATATCCTCATCCCTTGCACAATACAAAATAACATGTTTCTCATCTTCAATGCCAGTTTTACAGATTGGACAAATTCTTTGGTTTTTAAAGCTAACCTTTCATATCTGCTAGTTTCGAGTCTAATAGGGGCTACCCCACATCGAAACTTTGCAAATGCTGCTCTATGCTTAATTCGGCAGGATAGCAGTTACATATGCTATTGTTTCATAACTAAACTTAAAGGTTCTGTAAGTCCTCAATTTATTTCCCCTTTGCCCAGAACTACTATTTATTGTATGAAGTGACTCAATCCATTCATCGAAATACTCATTCAGATATATGAGGGTACATTGACAGCATAAAACATTCATGGATTATCTTATATGTTATAAAATAAATTGAAGTCATCCTTGTAGATGAAAATGACATTATGTTTTCCTTTGTTTACACTGTACATGTGATTAGAAATATAAATGTGATTTGTGGAACACAAATTAAAAAAAAAATAGTGGTGTTTTATTTTCTCAAAATGTTGTGTACTTGAAAAAGATAAGAATGTTTTAATAAAAATGTAATAATTTATTTTTTTAATCATGAATTGTATACATGTACATTTACGATATTTTCATGATTTTATATTTACAGATACATCATTCATGTACATTATAGCATGTTTGTGTATTTTGAAGATCTACCAGAATCGTCATCCAGATATTAGCGCTAAATCACATTCCGCCTATGCCGTCATGGCCATAGTCATCATCATCGCCGTTATTGGTGTGGTACTGTACTTTCTTTTTAATTTTCCTCAAACTAAATTTGTTTTACCTTCCTACTGCAGTCCGACCCTGGTTATTCAACAACCCTTATTTCGATTACCTGACATTATCCGAAGTACATTGGCAGTCCTGTTTTGATCTCTATATAAATTGATATAAATAAGAATGTATTATTTGAAATGCATTATCCGAATACTTCCTATATTTCAAAGTAAAATTTCGGTCAAACATAAAGAAATACACACCTATCATGCTAAGCCAGATTAATTGGCCCTAATCCACTTGGTAACTGTCCCCAGTTATTAAAAATTTCGAACAGCCATGCGAGTATATAGACAATCGTAATAATTATACTTTGCATATTATGTAATTGTCTTTAATTACCAGAAATTACTTGTATACGAGTGTTTTCTGTTTAAAAAATTGGACGGTTTAAAGTGTTCAAGTTGATAATTTTGATTAAAGGATGAAATTAGCAATTTAAATATAAAGAACAAGCAAATAGTACAATGTATGTAAATGTAAATGCTGAGAAATTTCTTTTTATCCCCCGCCGATGGAATCTGGAGAGGGATATAGTTTTGGCGTTGTCCGTCCGTCCATCCATCCGTCCGTCTGAATTTCGTTTCCGGACTAGTTCTCTGCAACTACTGGCTGGAATTCAACGAAACTTTATGGGAATCATCAATATCAAGAGGAGATGCGCATATCGTCAGCTTGTTCCAGTCAGACCCTTTAACTCAGAGTTATGGCCCTTGATTAGTTATGTAGTATGCATATGGAGTAAAAATCATTTCCGCGCTACTTCTCTGCAACTACTGGCTGGAATTAACAAAACTTTATGGGAACCTTCAATATCAAGAGGGGATGGGCATATCGTTGGCTTGTTCCGGTCCGAGACTTTAACTGAGAGTTTTGGCCCTTGATTAGTTATGCAGTATGCATATAGAGTAAAAATTGTTTCTGCGCTACTTTTCTGCAACTACTGGCTGGAATTCAACGAAACTTTATGGGAACCTTCAAAACCAAGAGGAGATGCGCATATCGTCGCCTTGTTCGGGTC
This sequence comes from Ruditapes philippinarum, assembly GCF_026571515.1. NCBI lineage: Eukaryota > Metazoa > Mollusca > Bivalvia > Venerida > Veneridae > Ruditapes > Ruditapes philippinarum. The sequence goes on from NW_026858560.1 coordinate 63,471, forward strand.
AGACACTTTAACTTAGAGTTAAGGCCCTTGATTAGTTATGCAGTATGCATATAGAGCAAAAATCATTTCCGCGCTACTTCTCTGCAACTACTGGCTGGAATTGAACAAAACTTTATTGGAACCTTTAAATACCAAGAGGAGATGCGCATTTCGTCACCTTGTTCGGGTCAGACATTTTAACTCAGAGTTATGGCTCTTGATTAGTTATGCAGTATGCATATAGAGCAAAAATCGTTTCCACGCTACTTCTCAGCAACTACTGGCTGGAATTGAACAAAACTTTATTGGAACCTTCAATACCAAGAGAAGATGCGCATATCATTGATTTGTTGGGGTCAGACATTTTAACTCAGAGTTATGGCCCTTGATTAGTTATGCAGTATGCATATAGAAAAATATTCATTTCTGCGCTACTTCTCTGAAACTTCTGGCTGGAATTCAATGAAACTTTATTGGAACCTTCAATACCTAGAGGAGATGGGCATATCCTCGCCTTGTTTGGGTCAGACCCTTCATTACAGAGTTATGGCCCTTGATAACTTATGCAGTATACAACCAAAGCAATAATGGTTTACGTGCTACTTCTCTGTAACTACTGGTTGAATTCAAGAAACTTTATGGGATACGAAGAGGAGATGTGCATATAGTCGCCTTGTTCCGGTCAGACACTTATGACTCAGATTTATGGCCCTTGATTAGTTATGCAGTATGCATACATCTCATTGGCATTTCCAGATATATCATTTAACACAGAGTTATAGCTCTGTTATTGCCCTGAATATTTATCAAGTTCAAAGAATATTACTGTTTATGCCATGATAAATATATAAATAAAGCCTTATTTCTTCAGTTGTTGTGTTAGTAATTACCAGTACTCGGCGGGGATATAAATTCAACGAATTTGCTTGTTCTATTTCAATCAGTGCATTATGTCAATGCTAGCACAGCTTTATGTCTATGCTAGCACAGCGTTATGTCTATGCTAGCACAGCATTATGTCTATGCTAGCGCAGCGTTATGTCTATACTAGAGCAGCGTTATTTCTATGCTAGCACAGCATTATGTCTATGCTAGCGCAGCATTATGTCTATGCTAGCGCAGTATTATTTCTATGCTAGCGCAGTGTTATGTCTATGCTATCGCAGCGTTATGTCTATGCTAGCCCAAGATATCATAATATTGCTTGTATAAATGTGAATTGTATTTATTTAAGATAAGAATCCTGCACCATGTCTAATGCTGTTTTATTTTAATGCTTGAGGATGACAGCGATAATTTTCAAGTACATGTATAAGCTATATATGCTGCATAATAACTATTTATATCTTCACTACTGATAAAATTTCATTTTTTTATGCATATTTTGTTGTTTATGTATTCTTGATTGATTAGTGGAAACAAATGTGTTGTAAATGGTAATTTTGCTATGATTGACAGTCATATGGTCAAAGTTGAGAAGTTGTTGTCTATCCCAATATTCAGATTTCCATTAAAAGTATTTAAATTATTGAGACAATATTGAGTTCAGTTAAGATACTGTTAAAGAACTCTACTGCGGTACAAAAGCCTGAAAATATATAACTTGAATTTCTGATAAAGATCCTCTTGAGGAACTTAAAAAAGAAAGATATGGAAACAATAATTTAAAAATCTACTCTGAAATAAGTTGAAAATCATATATTTGTGTTATTCTTAACCGGATTCAGTGAAAAATGTGAATAATCTGAAATTTTGCACACAAGCTATTGGTCTAGACCTACTCAAGTGGAACATACATTTCGAAAAATTCTCTTTCAAGTCCCATCATTTTAAAAAAACAACCTCAGTGGAGTCCCTTTAATTTTAATATTTCATGTTTTGATACTTTTACTAAAGTTTTTCTATGTTTTTTTTTCTACTGCAGGTATATGGTACAAACTTGTTCTGGATACTATTTGCTATAGTTTACCTTTTGGCTTCTCTTTTGCTTAGCATACATCTCTACTTTATGGGCAGATGGAAACTTGGTAAGTTTTAACATACCCAGTTCATTAGATCTGGCAGCAGCTTGCTTTAATCCTGTCTGTTTATCTGTCTGTCTGCATAATAATACTTTAACCACAGGAACTTGATATTTAATAAATAAATCACAAAATTTAGGTATATTAAAGATATAGCCCAAATCTCTATAAAAAAATCCTTAGAGATAGGGGCTTTACCTTTAGTATATACATATATTTTCTGATTTGAGCCACGTTACAACAAAACCAACATAATGGGTTTGCGACCAGCAAGGATCCAAACCAGTCAGGATCCATGCTGTTCGCTTACATACTCTATAACAAGTAAAGAAACTGATAGCGAACAGCATGGATCCTGATCAGACTGCGCGGATGCGCAGGCTGGTCTGGATCCATGCTGGTTGCAAACCCATTATGTTGGTTTTGTCATGAGGCGGCTCATTTATTGATAAAATATCAAAGTCCTGTGGTAAAACCATGGCCATCACATGTATAAAAAAAATGTCTTCATACTTAAAAACAGTTAAACAATTGATAAAACATGCTTAACTCTTTCCTTTTTTGAGAAGCAGCCATTTTAGGTCAGATCTTTTAAAATTGTATTCTGTCCTAGCAAGAGGGTATAAATGATTTGGTTACATGTCTTCAAAATTATGCTCACCCATGAAAAGCATACAGCAACATTTTAAAGTTCTCTTGATACAAATTTTGATTGGTGTAATAAGTATTTCTAATAATTACAATAAACTCAAGGAAATGATTTTGATTAGATTACATTTAATTAATTACATGACTTGTAAAAATGGCTTTGAATGTTTTATTCTTCAAGTTGCACTATATGTAATTGATTTTGATTGGTTTACATTTTTAAATTACATGACTTGTAAAAATGGCTCTGAATGGTTGATTCTTCAAATTGCACTATATGTAATTGATTTTGATTGGTCTAAATTTCAGATCGTTTCATATGTAAAAGAGTTTGGTTACTGATCATTTCTGATTGGATAAAATGTAGCAAGCCTGTGTATCCAGTAAGTACAAAAGATTTCTTCTTCAGTGGAAATTATACAAAGATTTACATACCCCTTTTTGGGCAGTAGAAATTATGTCTTATTGGTCAGTTTGTATCTTTTTTGCCCACATTTATTATGCGGAAAGTCTGTGCAGGGCTACAGGCTGAAATCAAATGGCATTATTTTTTATCCCCCGCCGAAAAGGCGGCGGGGGATATAGAAATAGTCTCCTTCCGTCCGTCTGTCCTTCCTTCCGTCCGACATTTTTGTCCGGAGCATATCTCTAAAAGTATTTGAGTTATCAACTTGAAACTTCATAGGTGGATAGACCTCATTGAGGAGGAGTGCAGTGCACAAGAATGATAACTCTACCTTTCATAATTTTTGAGTTATTGCCCTTTGTTTTTTTTCAAAATTGATTTTTGTCCAGAGCATAACTCCAAAAGCCTATGATATATCAACATGAAACTTCATGGGTGCATATATCTCACTCAGGAGGTGTGCAGTGCACAAGAATGATAACTCTACCTTTCATAATTTTTGAGTTATTGCCCTTTGTTATTTTTCATACTTAATTTTTCACCTGAGTGGAGCAAAACTCAAAAAGTTTTTGAGATATCAACATGAGATGTCATAGTTGGATAGATCTTATTGATGAGGAATGTTGCGGCAAGAATGATAACTCTTCCCTATACAATTTTTGAGTTATTGCCCTTTGTTCTTTTTCATGCTATTTTGTCCAGAGCTTATCTCAAAAAGTATTTGAGGTATCAACTTGAAACTTCATAGGTGGATGGATCTCATTGAGAAGGAGTGCATTACACAAGAATGATAACTCTTCCCTGCATTATTTTTGAGTTATTGCCCTTTGTTATTTTTCAAAATTAATTTTTGTCCAGAGCATAACTCAAAAAGCCTTTGAGATATCAAAATGAAACTTCATAGGTGCATAGATCTTACTCAGGAGGTGTGCAGTGCACAAGAATGATAACTACCTTTCATAATTTTTGAGTTATTGCCCTTTGTTATTTTTCATACCTAATTTTTCACCCGAGTGGAGCATAACTCAAAAGTGTTTGAGATGTCAACATGAAATGTCATAAGTGGATAGATTTTATTGAGGAGGAATGCTGTGCACAAGAATGATAACTCTTCCCTGTACAATTTTTGAGTTATTGCCCTTTGTTCTTTTTCATACTATTTTGTCCGGAGCTTATCTCAAAAAGTATTTGAGGTATCAACTTGAAACTTCATAGGTGGATAAATCTCATTGAGGAAGAGTGCAGTGCACAAGAACGATAACTCTACCCTGCATTATTGTTTAGTTATTGCCCTTTTTTTATTTTTCAAAATTAATTTTTGTCCAGAGCATAACTCAAAAGGCCTTTGAGATATCATTATGAAACTTCATAGGTGCATATATCTCACTCAGGAGGTGTGCAGTGCACAAGAATGATAACTCTACCTTTTATAATTTTTGAGTTATTGCCCTTTGTTATTTTTCATACTTAATTTTTCAATTCAATTTTTTTCTCAAAAATTATTTGAGGTATCAACTTGAAACTTCATAAGTGGATAGATTTTACTGAGGAGGGATGCAGCACACAAGAATGATAACCTACCCTGCATTATTTTTCAGTTATTGCCCTTTGTTATTTTCAGCCATCAGTATTCACATAGGTTTCAAATCTGTAATCACTATAGCCATCAGTTTTCATTACCAAAAGACCTCTTAAAATGGAATTATTCTGCTCTACTACATATACATTCTTCCAATGAGCAAACACATTCGGCGGGGATGGCCATGTTGACATGGCTCTTGTTTTAAATAATTTTTTATAAATCATAATGTTAAAATAATGTACAAACAACAACTCTGATTAGAGATTAATATAAATGGCGGACAAGATATTTGGAATCACTAGAAATATTTCGCTGAAAGATGGAACACTATACCAATTCATTCGTGTAGATAGAATGGTACTAAATATGTCCATTTGCTTATAATTTAACATCTGTTTCATATATTGAAAATTTTAAGCTTGTTATAAGATCATAACAACCAGTATTGGTGTCATACCAGTATTGGTGTCATATCAATATTGGTGCCATATCAGTATTGGTGTCATACCAGTATTGGTGTCATACCAGTATTGGTGTCATACCAGTATTGGTGTCATATCAGTATTGTATTGGTGTCATACCAGTATTGGTGTCATATCAGTATTGGTGTCATATCAATATTAGTGCCATATCAGTATTGGTGTCATATCAGTATTGGTGTCATACCAGTATTGGTGTCATATCAGTATTGGTGTCATACCAGTATTGGTGCCATATCAGTATTGGTGTCATACCAGTATTGGTGCCATTTCAGTATTGGTGTCATACCAGTATTGGTGCCATATCAGTATTGGTGTCATACCAGTTTTGGTGTCATATGAGGAAACATAATCATGATAACAATCTTTATGTGACTTTCCTTCTTTTCAGAGCCGCATGATTTTTCTTATCATTGGAAATATTGTAAATTGGTCCATGTAAGTATTTGATAATTTTAGAACTTGTTATACAGTTATTATATCTTAAAAGTCATAATAATTTCTGTTAAAATTTTTTTATTTAACAGAATCTATTGCAGCAACAGTTAAAGACAGAAGTTTTAAAGAAAAAACATTACCTTCTTTTGCTTGAATTTAAACTACAAAATGTTTGCTAACAATGAACAGTAGTCTAGAGGCATTTTAAAAATATGGTGGAGTATGCAGTCCATTGCAATGCATATATCGTGTTAATCAAATGAAAGTACTTAAGGTGACAACAGACACTTTCCGTGGTACTCACATAAATGTCATTTAAACCAACTTATTTTAGTAATAATTGTTATTTATTTAATCTTTGTGCATTAAATGTCGTTGATCAACATAAAAAATAACATATTTGAAAAAAATGCCTTTGTAAATGATTTATTTTTAATAAAAATCCTAAAATTTTAAATCGTCATATCAAAGTCATTTTTTATTTTTTTGTCAGCAAACTTTTGGAAAATAAACATACTTATAATATCTGGGGAACCGTGTCTCAAATTTTTCTATCTTTTCTCAAAAAAATATTACGTAACGTCAAACATTTTATGCGACTTTTTTTCACCATACATATTACGTAATTAAAGATAATTAAGTCGCCTATTGAGCAAACAAAAATCCCTGACAAGGTTCCCTCCGTAAATAAATTCCCTTTCATGTGCTTTAAACCGCATGTTAATTGCTTGATTATTAAAAAAGTTATGCCGATTCAAAGTTAGTCCGACCCGCATCAAACGAAGTGTCATAAATCGGCTGTTCTCTCTCGGACCCCTACGTTTCACGCTAAATAATTGCATAATACACAAATATCGCACCAGAGAGGGTCACAAGTTGCGCTATCATACTCTAACAACATTTTATGACCCAGTGACATCTGACCAATTAAAAAGTTGCTGATTAATATTAGTTTATAACAGAAATTTCTTCAAATCTTAACGTGATTTACTGTCGGTCGCACATGTCACGTGACTTTCGGTAAAATTTGAGGCACTCGGTGGGGGGAAATGGAACGTATTTGCGCAACGCTAGCGGGGTATTTAATTGTTTCACTTTTGAAGATTATTATTATTATCATCAGAATTATTATTATATTATACCAGTGTCACTCTGTCTGTGTATTCGTGTATGAAATTCCATTAAAATATAAATTAAAATAACAAAAAACTGAGCTTCTGATGGTCTTTTAAAGTCCATGGTAAATGTAAAAATAAAAACGAGATATTATATATTTCTTCCTCCAAATTGAAATAAATGCTTGACATATTATAATAGAAATAAAAGGTATCAGTCGATCATTATGATCTGACCTTCATGACTTCTATTATCATGAAAATCATCTATGCACGGCATAGATATCCAGTTTCTACTGGGATATACAATAAATTCCATACTTTGTCCCAGGTTTATTAGTACTGTGTTCGATTTACTGGCGAACAATTTATTCAGAGCATTCACTGATAGTATATATTAATATCTTTTTTTATTGATTCATAGAGAAATGATCATCCTTAAACAATCTAAAATGGTTTAGAAATTTGTCAGGGACACCTTACCACAAGTCATATATAGGCGTTCACATAAAAAATGTTGTCTGTTTTTGTTGTTGTTTTACTTGACATTGTTAGAAAACGAGGTTGAATGTAAAGCAAGCCGATGAATCCGTACAAAAGTCCATAAACTCAATGTAATATCTATCAGATTAACGGGACAGACAAATTATTTTCACAAATTATGGATATTTTAGCAACTATATTTTAAATCGACCCGTGGTCGTGCGATTTGCCGCTATGCTTAATTATTTATGTTTCATACATTATGTTACGTACATTGGCCGACAATTTCTTATATTATAAAAATGCTTAATAAAAGGTAGACGATATTCATAAAAGATGTACGGTATTTGTACGATACATGAATCACGAGTAGTATGGACCAGTATGGACGGGTAATTCACGGATATATGGAACTACCGATTTCCCTCATTGATGCCTCAACAGGGGGCGGAGCGTTATCGATAATTGACAGGTTACGCGAATAGCAGATAAAAATGGTACAGGTACCGTTTTAAAACGTTTAAAAACACATTTTTTGGACTAACTGCTTCCAAAATTAAATCACGAATGTGTTCAGAAAAGGTTGATAAATCTACTAAGCAAAGAATCTCATTTTAGGTATTTTCAGTAATAATTGACTCCGTTGTCACCTTAAGACCTTTAAAGGTTAAAGTATACAAATGTAATACTATGTGCGCATAATTATGCCTTATTTTGATAAACCTGATACTTAAAGTGAGTATAATTCATGAACATTTTGGACCCAAAAAATTGACAAAATGTCCTTGAAAAGTCCTTAAAGTCTTTGAATAGTGTCCTTTAATTTCTGTATGAACCATTAGTAAGCTTTACCTGAAAGAGCCTTAATTAGATTTCTGACATCTTGGATAAGTTTAAGCAGTGTTTAATCAGCTCAGGCCAAGGAAACATCCATCTGTGTCAGTTATATGTTTTTTTTTTTATAATATTTTTTTTAAATAAAAAGAGTTATTATTTTCTTGTTTTTAATTCATACAAATTTGCTTCCCTTTTATAACCTGTTATGGGGCGTCCGTGGCCGAGTGGTTAAGGTCGTTGACTTCAAACCACTTGCCCCTCACCGCTGTGGGTTTGAATCCCGACAGGGACTTTGGATTCTTTCATGTGAGGAAGCTATCCAGCTAGCTTACGGAACGTCGGTGGTTCTACTCAGGTGCCCGTTCACGCCTGAAATAATGCACGGAAGGGCACCTGAGGTCTTCCTCCACCAGTAAAGCTGGAACGACGCGATATGACCTATACTGTGTTGATGTGACGTAAAACCCAAAACAAACAAACAAACAATAACCTGTTATGGTTATTTTTGTTAATTGAATTGTTATGTTGTTGGATACATATTACTCCGCAAGTTAAAACAATGTTGTAGTCACAGCATCACAAGATTATATAAGGAAAATCTTTTTTTTTTTAATTTTTTGAAATACATAACAAACAGTACATCATAAGAATGATGCAATCACATCTAAAAGTTAAGGTACATTAGAATAGCGGGATTAATTTGTATATATCATTTCATAAAGAGCTTTGTATGGAGGGCTTTCAGAACCATCAGATTTTGCCAGTCTTTTGCTGGCAGTGTTCATTGCAAATTTGGCTCTATACATGCTGTTTTATATATTTATGAAGGTAAGGTTTGTATTTCAACCATGCAATGTAGTTACATACCACAGCCTTCCACCCTGCACATTTGTTGATATCATCTAGCTAGTAAAGCACCAGTTTTTGGTAGCATTATGTTATTCTTGATAGAAACTTCACACTTATTTGAAGAAATATCTTAAAATTATGAATTGAAAATATTTTTGACAGGTTATATAGCCCAATAAAAACAATTGAAGCTTATATTACCCAAACTTCTTGGTGAGGGTTATATAACAGTTAAAGTTGTATGTCTATTGCCCTTTTTTTCTCCATGGCAAGTTCAGTCTACTAGCTGCTTAATTATACCCCCACAAACGAAGTTTAGGGGGGGTATATAGGAGTCAGCTTGTCGGTTGGTCGGTCCGTCGGTCCGTCCACATCATGGTTTCCAGACGATAACTAGAGTTTTGAGTGAGGTATTGTAATCAAACTTGGTTTATAGCAACCTTATGTGGAAACTCCGGTTGGTATTGCATCTGGACCCCCTGGGGCCAAGGTCAAGGTCACCGTTACTAAAAATAGAAAAATGGTTTCCGGACAATAACTAAAGTTAGGAATGAGATATTGTAATCAAACTTGGTATATAGCAAGCTTATATGAAAACCCCGGTTGGTATTGCATCTGGACCCCCTGGGGCCAAGGTCAAGGTCACCGTTACTAAAAATAGAAAAATGGTTTCCCGGACAATAACTAAAGTTAGGAATGAGATATTGTGATCAAATTTGATGTACAGCAAGCTTATATGAAGACCCCGGTTGGTATTGCATCTGGACCCCCTTGGGCCAAGGTCAAGGTCACCGTTACTAAAAATAGAAAAATGGTGTCCGGACAATAACTAAAGTTAGGAATGAGATATTGTAATCAAACTTGATGTACAGCAAGCTTATATGAAGACCCCGGTTGGTATTGCATCTGGACCCCCTGGAGCAAGGTCAAGGTCACTGTTACTAAAAATAGAAAAATGGTTTCCGGACAATAACTTAAGTTAGGAATGAGATATTGTAATCAAACTTGATGTACAGCAAGCTTATATGAAGACCCCTGTTGGTATTGCATCTGGACCCCCTGGGGTCAAGGTCACTGTTACTAAAAATAGAAAAATGGTTTCCGGACAATAACTAAAGTTAGGAATGAGATATTGTAATCAAACTTGGTATATAGCAAGCTTATATGAAGACCCCGGTTGGTATTGCATCTGGACCCCCTGGGGCCAAGGTCAAGGTCACCGTTACTAAAAATAGAAAAATGGTTTCCCGGACTATAACTAAAGTTAGGAATGAGATATTGTAATCAAACTTGGTATATAGCAAGCTTATATGAAGACCCCTGTTGGAATTGCATCTGGACCCCCTGGGGCCAAGGTCAAGGTCACCGTTACTAAAAATAGAAAAATGGTTTCCGGACAATAACTAAAGTTAGGAATGAGATATTGTAATCAAACTTGGTATATAGCAAGCTTATATGAAGACCCCGGTTGGTATTGCATCTGGACCCCCTGGGGCCAAGGTCAAGGTCACCGTTACTGAAAATAGAAAAATGGTTTCCCGGACTATAACTAAAGTTAGGAATGAGATATTGTAATCAAACTTGGTATATAGCAAGCTTATATGAAGACCCCGGTTGGTAGTGCATCTGGACCCCCTGGGGCCAAAGTCAAGGTCACCGTTACTAAAAATAGAAAAATGGTTTCCGGACAATAACTAAAGTTAGGAATGAGATATTGTAATCAAACTTGGTATATAGCAAGCTTATATGAAGACATAGGTTGGTATTGCATCTGGACCCCCCTTGGGCCAAGGTCAAGGTCACCATTACTAAAAATAGAAAAATGGTTTCCGGACAATAACTAAAGTTAGGAATCATATATTGTAATCAAACTTGGTGTTTAGCAAGCTTACATGAAGACCGCACTTGGTATTGCATTTGGACTCCCTGGGTTCAAGGTCACAGTTACTAAAAGTAGAAAAATGGTTTCCAGACAATTACTAGGGTTAGGAATGAGATATTGTTATCAAACTTGGTGTATAGCAAGCTTATATCAAGATCAAGATAGTTGGGATTGCAATAAATTGAAATAATTCTTTGTACACAGTGCTGATGGTACTTTATTTACTGTAGGTTTATTTCAAATTTTTCTTCAGACAACTTATTGTTCAAGAGTCAAAGTTGCTGGTGGGGGTATTAATCACCTTCAGTGATAGGTCTAGTTTAAGTAGTTTTATTTTGAAACCCCCATGAACTGGTTTTAGTTAAGTAGTAATTTAAGTGGTTTTATATTGAAACGCCATGAACTGGCTTTAGTTAAGTTGTAATTTAACCTTTTACCCCATGAGCATATTGCGAAAAATGGCCGTTTTCATTGAAAAGCCTCCTGTAACAAGTTCAAACTGCTATGAAACTATGAAAAATGCTTCAATACTAATGAAACTTGGCACAAATGTTGACTTAACCATAACCTCTGTAACAACATGCTCAATGGTAAATTTCCTGTTACCATGGCAACGGGGGGACGTCTCAAAATTGCCAAAAATCACTATTTTGCATTGTTTTTTTTCCATCAAAACTGATTTCAAAGTGCTGCAACTTCTCAATGAATTGAGATAGAGTAAAAGGCTTTTCAGCGTCGGTTACTAGTTACCCTAAGATCGACCTGAGGCCATTTTTAGCCTGTCACATGTCCAAAATTTTCTTGGCGATGAAGGGGACTCCGCCCCCCTTCAAACCCCCCAAACACAAGGGGGCACATCCCCCTTCTGGCAACCCCCTGATGTAATATTTGGATGGGGGACGGCGCCGAAAAAGTGGTCACTTTTTTTAACAACATTTCTCAAACGAAAAACAGGGTTTGGGGCGTGAAAAGGGCATTATTTCACTGTTTGAGGCCTCAAAGGGGGGGGGGGGGCAAAAAGTCGTCCAAACACGCTTTTATAAGGGAATAGGTTAAGTAGTTTTGATATTGGAAACCCACATGAACTACCAATGGATCATTCCAAATCCAAAGCAGATCAAATCCTTATAACAAATTTATCAAGTTAATAAACAAACATTTAATTTACCAAGCTATGGTATATGCCCATAATACTGTTGAAAAATGCCAATACACCAATGAGTCATGTATGTATATTTAACAAAACAAATATTGATTTTCCGAGAATGCTTTTTCCCTTTTGTCAATGTGGAAAATTCAGAAAAATTACTCCGGTTATAGGTAACTAGGTGTGCACTTTCAAGGAGATAAGTTTATTGCTACAAGACCAAAATAGTGTTCATAAAAGACCTTTGTCATTTTATTTAAAACACAAGAAGTCTGATTTAGAAAAAAATGTTTTAAGTGATTTTAGATGACAGGGGCTCAATACAGTTTTTTGTATAAAAACCTTCTGTTATATGGATGGTGATTTTTGAAAGAATAGTCTTCAGAACTGAAGATTTAAATCGGAACTTGACAAATTTAAACTATGATGAAACACACATTTGCATTTGTAAATATTAAATCATTGCACTTTATTTTTACTCAGATATCTATATACCTACACAATGTTTATCCCACCTTGGTATACCTCTATTTACAGAGCTATATATGGTGTTGCAAAAAACAAAACCTCAGACTTTGCCTCATTCCTGCTTACCATTTTCATTGCCAACCTTATTCTATATACAGTATTCTACATTGCTTCAAAGGTAAGTGAATATCCTAAATTATTTGTTCAAGGGAGACAACTCTTATGATTCTAATATCACTTACATACTTTTTTAGAGTGTGTAATGCCAAACAGTTGCATAATAGACATTAAGTTTGTCAGTGTGTTTTTTACTAATGAAATCTCCTGGACAGTGCTTTCTAGAGATTTTTTATCTCTTGGTAATAATTTATATGTGAGTAATATTTTATAATAAAGAAAAATGATAAAAATATTAACAAATTTCATGTTTAGAGATGATAGGGGTTGTTACAAGGAGATAATTCTTAAAGCTACACTTCTCCAGATTAGCCAAAATATTACAAGAAAATCAAGCTTGCCAAAAATGAGATTTTATGAAAAGTTAAACAATTCAAGATTCAAGTAATGATTTACATGCTCTGTGCCATTAAAGACTGATTTTGCAGTATTTAAGCATATTTCCACTGCTCGACTAACACATTAACTGCTGTTTTTTTGCATATTTTGGCCTCTATTTGGTAATTAATGATGATTTTGCAATATGATAACTTAAAACTTCAATTGTTCACTACACAATATTTTACTTTTAAACACAATTTCCTTATTTTCATAAAATAAGGATGAATTTGGAGGCATGCTGCTCTAATGTCAAACATTTGAATGATAAGGTTTTCTTCTACTTCTAAGAACAATGATGTTTAAAATAAAATATTTTATTTCTGGAGTACATGATAATCTACACATGAAATAGCATACGTTCTGGCAAAACATGAAATATTTCTTTAACCCTTAAAGGGACTCCACTGTGGTTATTTGGCATGACAGGACTGGAAATAATTTTTCCAGGTAAATGTTCTATTACATCCATTAGATGTAGGTCTAGCTCAATAACTTGTTTGCAAAATTTCAGATCGTTTGTTCACTCTGTTTTTCCTGAATAATAATTCTAATTGTGGAAAATGATCCAAAAATTGAAAAGCGTTGCAAGGCTTTTCACAAGAATAGCACAAAATATGATTTTCAATTTGTTTCTAAGCATATTTCTTAATTATCTTTTGCATATACATGTATTACTATTTTTAAGTGCCCCAGCTGATCTATGAAAAAAATCAAATTTCATGTTTTAGGCTTTTGGTCTTAAGTTGAGTTTCTTTAACTTCATAAATGAACTTGTTGACCCTGTCTGTTACCAATTTTGGGAATATAAAAATGAGAATTTGAAGCTGAACAGCCAACATTATGGACCCTGGTCTGTCTGCACTGTAAGCAAGTTGGCCTGGCTCTATACTGGCAGCAAAAGGCTGATCAGTTTCAGCAGGATGAGTGTTAAAGCTGCATGCCTCCAGATGAGCAAGAATATTTCAAGAAAATCAATAATAAAAAAATGTACTAAAACTAAAAACAGGTAAAGTAATTCAAGATCCAAGTTATATTTCACATGTTTTGTGCAGTTTAAGACTCATTTTGCTGTATTTTATTACCATATTCCTACTGTGTTACTAACACAGTAAGAGCTGTTTTTGCATATGTTGCCACTTTTTGGTAATTTTCTTGGATTTTAAGTGTCAATTGCAATATGTCAATTGCTTTATTTGTTCGCCTCACAATATTTAACTTTTAAATACGTTTCCAAAATTTTATTTTCATGAAAAATTAACATGAATCTGAAGGCGTGCTGCTTTAAATTGTATACTATTATTTTTAGTGGTGGGCTAAGGAGAAGATACCTCACTTGACGAAGGCTTTTATACTGATAGCTGGCGTAACATGGGGGTTTGCTTTGTACTTCTTTGTAGCACATCTAACTAGCTGGCAGGTATGTGAACTTAATGCTTCGTATAACAGTTTGGTCCTATCCATAGTACAAAGTTGATAATTTATATGTACATATATTAGTATATAGGAAAACAGTTTTCAATTGCATTGACTTTTCATGAAATAGACATTGCAAAATATTGCCAATTCTAATATGAATTAAGATTGCTTCTTACAATTTGTCTTAATTGCAAGTAACATTTCATTATTTGACACAACTACTGAACATACATGTGACATCCCGGCGGGATTTAAAAAAATCCCGATATTTCAACACTGATCCCGATTCCCGATATTACAGCTTGAATTCCCGATATTTAAAAAAAAATCAACATAAAAAAAATCAAACACAGCACCTGTATCTAAAATGTAAACCGTGCCTCCGGGCATTGATTGTTATCTGTCCATATCCTAAATTATAGCGGATTAAATGTTGAGTCACTAATTGACAGCAAGGTGACGTAATAAACAATCCTATACCCAAAGTTATTCTCACATGTTTAACTTATCACGTGTCGTGTGTCAATCAATTGACCTCTTTTGTAATTTGGCAGTAGGTATTACACGCTACGTCATCAAAACTACCCTGTAAATTTACATGTATGAATTCGGCTCAACCTTTGATTTTCTTTGATTAGTGCCGCACTGATAAAGATAAAAGGTGAGCAGAATCATTTAAAGTGGATCATTCAAAAACCTGTTCGAGATGTCTAATTAACCTATTTTTAGTGAGTGGGTAATTTTTTTGTTTTGTTTAGGAATTACACTATCATCGAGGCAAAAATGTGGATTTAATTAACGGAACGATTCTTGCATTTATTTTGAGTCTTCTACTTATGTTACGTTATTTAACTGTCAGAGTCTTATGTTCATGAATAGTTGTTGTACGTTTTCAAATAGCTTGTAGACAATTATTGAATGACTGAAAAGACAGATATAATTCTTCAAACTGAAAATAATGAAATGTGAAAATGTGACTGTTTTGAAATAGCCTGTATGACTACACTTATTTATTTATCTATTCATTTATTTTTTGGTGAAATAAATTAATATTGATCCACAAAAAAATCATAATTTAATGATTTTGAGGGTAATATAGATTCTTTGAACCAAATGTGCCAAACACGCTTTGAAATTCAAGTCGATAAAAAAAATCCAGTTTTGAGCCTCAAAATCCAGCTGAAAATCCAGATTTGGCCCATTTCATTTGTCACATGTATGACTGAACAGTTCTGGAAATTGAACAGATCAATGTAAGTTGAAACTTGTTTAGCCATTAATTTTAAATAAAAATGTTTAAGCTATGTGTACGTAAATACTGTATGTATTGTAATTCACGAACACATGATAAATATCTGATGTAAATTTGTGTATATTTTCAGCTGTCACCAGCCGGATCTCGGGCCGGGAACCAAGAATGTTCACTGTTCCAGTTTTATGACAAACATGATATCTGGCACTTCCTGTCTGCCATAAGTCTTTTCTTCTCATTCCTGGTAAGTCAGATCTATTTTCATGGCAATAATATTCTTTTGCTGATCTGAGCTATAATGTTCAGAGGTACCTGATGTCTACTATCTGGAATGAGCAGAGATATATTTCTGGACCCACTTCACTTGTGAAGTTTTCATAATCAAAAGATAAAATCCTGAAAAATTTTCTTGCTTGTATCACCATTTGCACTATTTTTTTTTAATTCTCGCCCCACTTTATCAATCTTTTGCTGTCAGTTATTAACAAAACCTTTTGAAAGAAAACTAAAATGTCAGAAAGTAAGGTGTTTGATATGTAGCATTAACTAATTGGCCATGGGGGAGTCCATGGCCGAGTGGTGAAGGTCGTTGACTTCAAACCACTTGCCCCTCACCACTGTGGGTTCGAATCCACAGGGACTTTGGATTCTTTCATGTGAGGAAGCTATCCAGCTAGCTTACGGAATGTCGGTGGTTCTACTCAGGTGCCCGTTCATGCCGGAAATAATGCACGGAAGAGCACCTGAGTTCTTCCTCCACCAGTAAAGCTGGAATGTCGCCAAATGACGTATACTGTGTTGGTGTGACGTAAAACCCAATCAAACAAACAAACAAACTAGTTGGCCTGTAGTTACAAAGTGTGGTAATAACCCACATTTGCCAAGCTCTGGAGTATCTCTATCATTGTTGACCTACACTTATATATCACTGTATAAAATGATCTTGTTTTACTTTCAGATAATACTCACCTTAGATGATGAGATCATCCTGATGAGAAGAGACAAAATCTCTGTGTTTTGATTGGTCAAAAATCAAGGAGAGAATTCTCTGTGTTTTGATTGGCTCAAAATTGAATTGACAATAAATATGCCCTAAGTGCCACATGAAATGCTTACCTTATGTGATATTGTATATTTCATTTTAGTGCTTTACTTAAAATTAAAACTCAAAACCTAAATTGTGATAAAGTTTTATTGTTAGGTTTAGGCTTACTTCATACTTGACATTGTAGTAAAATATAAAGTATTTGTAGCAAATGAGATATAAAATGTTATATATAAAATTTTACTGTAGATTATAAATATATTAAAATAAGTGTTAACTGTTATTCTATATTTACATTTAATTATTCTAGATACAGAGTGATTATTAGAGGTAAATCTTATAAAATAGAATTTATTTAATTTATTTACAGTAAGCTTTATTATGAAGATGGCTTGCTATTTATTTGACTTACTAGTACTGACCCTGTGTTCACTTAGATTTAGATTGACTCCACTTTGTTCTAAAATCCTTAAAAAATCCTTATTTTTATCCCAAAATAGCGTTATTTCTTTGCAAATTAGAAATCTTTTACATTTTGCTTCATGCACTGTATTATATATCCTCAGTAACCCAAGCTATTGACCGTATGCCAGTATCGATTAATGTAGCATATACGGAATGTGTACTGTGGGTTCCTACTGTAGTGAATGTGTATTATCTTATCCTTACGCATTACATTTTAGTGTCATAAAGTAATATAAATAAAATCAGTGCCACCTGATCCTGATCTTTTCTTTGTGAGCACAGGGAATTATGTCATATGAGGAAACATGGTGGTGACCAAAGTAGAGTTTGAACCAATGACCACCAGTTTAAAAGCCAGATGCCATAACCACTAGACTAGCACTCCCTTGTGTGATTATTGAGATAGTGCTAATTTAGAACCATTTGATTTAATATTTTAACATTCCATGATAATAATTGATTGATAACTCGAAATTGTTAGTGTCTGAATGTATTATAAGATGAGATAATCTTTAGTTACTGTGTTATGCTTTTTATCACATGATGTCTGTTTTATATTATATTTTGTAATATATTTCTTTATGATTTTTCTATTACTCATGTGTAATCTAAAACATTATGACGTCATTAATCATATGTAAAGTCAATAAATGACATCATTTTTCAAAATAACTTAATGTTTATCAAGTATTCAAAACAAATATTTTGTTATATGTACTTTAATCTATTTACATGTACCTGTATTAAGGCTACTGTTTTTTTTCTGTTTGTTTTTGTTTTGTGTTTGTTTTGGAGAAGATCAAATATTACAAAGTGAAAACAAATATTTGATTGCAAATCTTGTTAAGAGTATCAAACTGTTATTGAAAATATACATGAGTAGTCTCCCATTTACATTAGAATAAAAACTATATCACATAATTATCTTTACAATAAAGTGTCATAGTATTTTAGCTCGCCTATTTGCAAAAAAAAATCAGGATCTATCCAACTCAACTGCTTGATCACATTAGTTGTTAAAGTTTAAGCGTGCAACCTCATTTCACTTTAACAGGTTAGGTAATTCCAACATTTCCAAGCATGGATTTTTACTGAATAGTCTCCCTTTGTGAACTCGGGACATTAATTATTAAGGTTTTGAATCTTATGATTCCACAAGCAATGGAGGTTTATGCTGATAGTTGTAACTCACATATCAAGATATACGGATACTTACTTAATCATTCCACATACCAAACTACTTCAAATATACCAGAATTGCTTTTGTTTTATATTTGTAATCAATTACTGGGAATAGTTAAGTGCACTGTCCGTGTGACATCACTTGTTAAATATGCATATCTGAAAATGAGTTCATTATCCGGCAAGCTGACAGAAAAATTTACTCCTTGATTCTTCTGCAACTCTATGATAAGTAAAAGTGATTTAAAAGCACTTAATAGTGCTTTACCGTCAGCTGCTTTCAAGTTTTCCTTACTACCTTAAAATATATTTAGAGCATTGATGAAACTATTCATTACTTTTATGTTTAAGTCAATGTGAAAATCCTAGGCGGTGCCATGATTTTACGGGAATATTACATACCTCAGGATATAGACATTGTTTCTATGATATTTAACATTCCATATTGAATGAGATGATCTGAAAATTGTTAAATATTTCTACACAAAAAAATATTAATCTGCTTAAAATATTTAGCTTGAATAAATACTTTTCCATAGTTATAAAGGGTAATTGTTAGGCTTGGTGAATTTGTGTGTCTGTTTAATATTTTTACATTATAAAGAACCGTGTCATGACAAAACCAACATACAGTGCGTTTGCGACCAGCATGGATCCAGACCAGCCTGCGCAGTCTGATCAGGATCCATGCTGTTCGCTATTAGTTTCTCTACTTGTAGTAGGGTTGGTAAGCGAACAGTATGGATCCTGATCAGACTGCACGGATGCGCAGGCTGGTCTGGATCAATGCTGGTCGCAAACCCATTATGTTGGTTTTGTCGTGACGCGTCTCATATAAAGAACCTCTATCACATCATTTTGATATCTCAAGTATCAGGATATTTTGTGATTTCTATAGAATGAATGTTTTATTTTCTGTGTGTAATACGGTAGACACTAAATCTTTCAAACAATTCGTCAGTTTTAGTGAAATTTTCAAAAAATTAGTACTGACTGAGTAGTGAACTGTCAGATCATGATGGCATGGATGTGCAGGCTGACCTTGGTCTACACTGGTGGTATGGATAGATTTTATGCCACCAGCAGGTTAAAGGTTTGAACATTTTGTGGCAGTAAAGTTCCTTTTACTGATAAGTTTTGTAATTGATGGTATTTTTTTGTAATTGATGGTATTTTTTTTATATATATATTTAAAAGTATATCCTTATCCATGGCAAATGTAAATATTTATAAAGTGCTCTCATGCAGCTAAAGTATTATATTCAATTATAAGTAAACTTTATGAAACTTGTGAGTGCTACCATCAATATTGGTCAGTGTTAAGCCAGACCAGCCTGCACCTCTAGAAATACCTGTAGCCAGGCAGAGACCTTAAATCATACTATAGCACTAGTTTAATTCCATAATAAACACAATTGACTGGATTTCACCCATGCCTTGATTAACAGGTGATTAGAGGTAATAGACCACTATTGAATTTCGTAATTTCAGAACCATTGCATGTCCTTATTATTTTATTCCTATGTATGTTTTGGGTAGTCAGGCAGTTTATTGCATGTACAACCTTCAAAAAGTTGCACACACATGTCAAAAAATTGTTCTTATATATACAGTAATTATAGTATCAGATAGAAACAGCTGATTGTCAGTAAAGGTAACTAACCTTAGATTAAAAACAGATTTTCAGATCAAACATGAATGAAATGATTTGAGCCGCGTCACGACAAAACCAACGTAATGGGTTTGCGACCGCGCAATCTGATCAGGATCCATGCTGTTGGCTATCAGTTTCTCTAATTGTAATAGAGTTGGTAAGCGAACAGCATGGATCCTGATCAGACTGCGCGGATGCACAGGCTGGTCTGGATCCATGCTGGTCGCAAACCCATTATGTTGGTTTTGTCGTGACTCAGCGCAAATGATTTTATTTTTATTCCAGTGTAAAATTTAATCCTCGACTTTGTGTAGAAGCAAGGAGATTAAGTAATAAATGAAAACAGAGAGTCTCCAATTTGTTATGTATTTGAGCTTGTTACAGCCAATGCTGTAATAATTTGTACAGAATAAAGCTGAGTTGCATAGCAAATCATTGAAAAGCAAAAATAAAAGGATTGACTTGAAAAAAGAGGGCATTTATAATCCTTACCATGCCGAATATTTC
Source organism: Ruditapes philippinarum (assembly GCF_026571515.1). Taxonomy (NCBI): domain Eukaryota; kingdom Metazoa; phylum Mollusca; class Bivalvia; order Venerida; family Veneridae; genus Ruditapes; species Ruditapes philippinarum. The sequence goes on from NW_026858560.1 coordinate 83,884, forward strand.
AAATGAATTTGTTCATCTTTCAGTCATGCCAAAAGTATTCAATATTTTTAGTAAATATTTCAAAATAAGTACTGACTGAATCATAAACAGTGCAGACCATGATCAGACTGCATGGATGTGCCCACAGATCTTGGTCTGCTGTGGTCGCATGGATAAAGTAATGTGCCACCAGCAGGGTAAATGTTAAAGAGAAAGAGTTTAAATCTTGTAAAGGGGAAAAAATTCAGTACCCCATTATGCCACTGTTATGTTCACTTTATTAGTGTTCCATTAATAAATTTTGTGTCAGGGATTAACTTGTAATTATTTAGTCAATATTATAGGTGTAGTACTCACAGCTTTTAATAAGAAAAATGTTATTTATTATTGTATCCTAAATATTTTAATTCATTCTAATATTTACTATAACATTGTTGTATTTCCTTTATTTAAATCAAATTATTTCATGTTTCATAGTATGCAGATTTTACTAATACCGTAGTATTTTGAAATTTATGTATTTTATTTTTTTTACTTTTATTGATATTAATTTATGTTTAAGAAAGTTGTTTAAAGAATATGATTCTTGGTGTTATCAAAAAATGAATGTCAAAATGTTTACAATATCTTATGATTTTTGAAAGCATGTGTTTTCAACTCAACATTAAAACCTCAAAATTTGGAAAATATGTTGACCGATAATATATAAGTGTTATTTCAAAATGAAATGAAATCATCTGTGTTTAAAAAATCTTTATTCCATAAGAAATAACATTGTCGTAAAATAAATTGATGAACATAATGACTTCATTTAATTTTCACCTTTTTGAGCAAATTGAAAAAAATGTAATTATATTAATAATTTTTCATATTGTTATAAAAGTACATAATTATTATGTATTTTATGAAAAGTTGTAAATGGTTTTGCAGGAAAATTATTTATTACATGTATTTATAAGAATAAATATTTATACAAAATATCCTTTTGTTCTGTTCTATACAAAATATATCAATTTTTATTGCTTTGGACTATTTGGTGTACATGATATTTTAATTTTCACCTTTTTATGCAAATTAAAAAATAAATTTCATAGAAATTAAAAGTTTGTGTTATACATGTATAAATAGATATGTGTTCCATGAAAGTTGTGAAAAGAAATTTACTATTTATGAAAATAAATATTTCTACAAAATATTTTAATTATTTATTGCTTTATTCTATATGCAGATAAAGTTTAATTGGAATATAGACACAAGTCAATAAATAAGCACAATAAATGACAACTGCACAATGCAGTATCATATCAAGTATATCATATAAAATGCTTTATAAATTACATTTTCTTATTACTTTAACCTTTTATTGGTGTAAATTTAATCTCTTCTATAGTGTCATACCAACAAATATGATTGTGTAAAGAGATTTAATTTCAACTTGTCTGTGCAAGTGTTAATTTATTCCCTGTTTTATTGTTACATGTATCTACAAAAGTTTCATGAGAATTGGTTTTTATGGTATTTTATGTATTATGACCAATTGTATAAAAGAAAGGCAGAGGATTTAGATTGGGTATTGTGTGATAAACATTGTTATGTTTGTAATCCATTTAGTTGTAAATGCTTTCTCTCTTTTTCTTTGATATTATATCTTATGTTTCATGAAATAAAGTGTGTGAATAACTACTATTCAAATAGTTGGTCTTATTTTTACATTTTTTTAAATAAATTATTATGAACTACATTTTTGTCAGTCAGAACTTTATTTAATTTATCTAATGAATTAATTTATTTAAAAAATAGTGAAATTTACTCTAATTCATGAATCTGGAATATTAAACAAAAACAGGTAATAATGTACTTTCACACTTTGTTTGTTTGCCATTATACTTAGTTACTCAACTTTGTAGTTGTTACTTTTTTAACAATATAGATTATGCTTAGGGGCAGAATTCAAGGATGTAATGATCAGTAGTTTCAAGGTCTTAAGTGACCGAGACCTAATACACGAAGCAGAACTCATGTGTTAGTGGGTCAAAGGTTAATGTCATGGCCGAAAATGTATTTAGCAAGTAGGTCAGAGGTCAAGGTCATTAGTAGAAGGTTGGAAATGAAGTTTCGATATCAAGATCATTGTGACAATGGAAACATATAATTCAATGATTGTTTCAGATAATAGTTGGTGACCCTATTGTTTAACCCTTTCCCCCATGAGCATATTGTGAAAAATGGCCGTTTTCACTGAAAAGCCTCCTGCTACAAGTTCAAACTGCTATGAAACTATGAAAAATGCTTCAATACTTATCAAACTTGGCACAAATGTTGACTGGACCATTGCCTTTGTAACGACATGCTCAGTCTTAAATTTCCTGTTACCATGGCAACGAGGGGACATCTCAAAACTGCCAAAAATCACTATTTTGCCTCGATTTTTTCCATCAAAATTTATTTCAAAGTGCTGCAACTTCTCAAGGGATTGAGATAGAGTCAAAGGCTTTTCAGCGTTGGTTAAACGTTACATTATAATCGACCTGGGGTCATTTTAAGCCTCTCACAAGTCCAAAATTTTCTTGGCGATGAGGGGGACTCCGCCCCCCTTCAAACCCCCCTAACAGAAGGGGGCACATCCCCCTTCTGGCAACCCCCTGATCTATCTTTTGATGGGGGGCGGCGCCCAAAAAGTGCTCAATTTTTTAAGCAACATTTCTCAAACAAAAACTTATGTTTGGGGCCCAAATAGGACATTTTTTCACTATTTGAGGCCTAAAAAAGGGGGGGGGGGTCGAAAGTGCGTTGTTTCGCGTATATATGTGGTAAAGGGTTAAGGGTCATAAGCCAGTTCAAAGGTCAAGGTGGCTGTCACAAAATGATATGTAGTGACTGAATATTATTCGGTACCCAATTGTATTTTATTTGTTTTATTGACAAGTTTTCATGATGGTACATGAGTTTTATCAATTAGCTACTGTTTCATTTGTTATTATATATTTATAAGTGCACTGGGGGCGGAAATTAAAATGGAATATAATTACATGCCCTATATTTAAATTCTATTCTCATTTTACATGTTAATAATGTTAAGTCATGGACATTTATTTGTACTTTTTTTTGAAGGGCTTTCTTTGTATTATCAGCTATTATCATATATTGTTAAGCTAGCAAACTTTGCATTTATTTAACTTTATAGTGCCAATATTTGTCAGTATCGACCATTAACGTAGGTGTAATGGTTTGTGTAGGTAGTTCATGACAACCCGGCTTCTATGTTATGTTTGATAAATACTTGCGACAATATTGACTTTTTTCATTTCGCTTGCCCATGGACACACTCGGAACTTGTCCCGGAATAGTTTCATCTACCCGCCGCCCATCTATGAGAACCCACTTAAAACTTGATTTTTAAAATATTTTGAATTTAAGAAAGTTATCTTGTTGGCTTGCAGAAAAGTTATTAGCATTTTATGCATCACCTTAGTGCAATAACTGGTTAACTCATATTAGATTTAGAAGGACTTAACCCATTACTGCACTAAGGTGATATATTATGGTATTTCTGTGGCTAAACCAATGATTGAAGGGGCAGATTCCGATATAACCCAATTAAACCTGAAATATTGCCAGATGACCTTTTATATTGAGATTTATTTGAAATCAAACAAAATTAATAGTTTCGTTAATGTAAGGGCATTGTGATTTTTTTATGCATATAGCTTTTGTGACATGTATTTTTATAGTATATATATTTACTGAATATTCAATCAATCTCCATATTCTCTGTTGAGACTATATTTGTGTTTATAAATATTTGGTTTAAATTACCTGGTGTTTGCTTATACTTGGTAGCTATGATTGAATTCTTTAACTATATAGAATCTGCTAACATAGCCTTGAATTGAACTGATCTTATGTTTAGATTAAACAATACATGTTCTCACTTCAAATCATTCCTGGCGCATTTTTTCATTGGTAGTTTATGATCAAGGTCAATTTCAAGATTTATACTCCTTATATAGGTTTCTAGACTAAAGACTATTTAATGTCTTAACATCAAAGCACAAAAAATAAAACCTTTAATTATTTTATGTTTTTTTTTTTATATTGTATTTTATTAAGATATCCATACACTAGCTATAAATTATGATAATTATCATGAATGATTATATAACAGCTATGAATGTTTTTATATTGATCACTTAATCATGCCACTTTAAATAATCAAATTTACCTGAAAGATTATTGAAATTTGATTCAATATAAATTGGTCTTGGTTTAGACATATTGACATACAGCTTTATGAAGTAAGAAGAATCATAAGTAATGAGTTATGTTATAAGATGTTTACTCAATCACAATATAGGTATGCCAACTGTGTATTGTATTTTTTTATATCAAGCATTTCAAAGCTACTCCCATATTGAAATAAATATATCCCTTATATTGTTATGCCCCAACTATTTTTTATATCAAACATTTCAAAGCTACTCCCAAATTGAAATAAATATCTCCATTTTTATATTGTTATGCCCCAAATATTTAGGGAGCATATAGAATTATAGATTTGCCCTGTCCGATTTGGTCCCGTTGTTTTGCTGTTTGCCCATTGATTGATAAAACTGTGGAATGTGGGGGTATATGTGTGCTATGGATATGTTTCTAGTTTTTTGCTGTTTACACTAAGTCTTGATAACCATAAGTAGACAATGTGTCATGTGTAAAACCCACATCCTCACATTCATGGTTTAGGTCAAACTTGAAGGTTAAAGGTCAAATCCTGTCCAGCTTATAACTTTGTCAATTCAGTATTCTTCATGAATTGTCAAATATTTGGCATTTGTCAGACAGTAGTCAACAATATGTCTCATGCAATACCCTTTTCCCCACAATCAAGGTCATTCTTGAAGGTCAAAGGTCAAATCCAGTCTTGGTTAAAACTTTTATCATATTTGATGTCATTACTTAATAGATTATCAAAATATTTGACATGTGTTTCACTAAGTAAGGCAGCAAGTCTGGCATAAGCCTCATAAGTCTGTTGCATAAGCCTTCTAGACCAGTTTGTTTGTGACATAAGCGTCGATAAGACTCATATGCCCATTTATTTCTGGCATGAAGCTTATAGGCTTGTTTATTTGTTACATTAATCTTAAAGGCCTGTCTCATTTCTTCTGCCAGCTCTCAGTTAGTTTTTTTCAAATAAATTTAATTACTTTATGATATATTGCCTTGATTGGCGTCCGCGCCGAAGCGCGGCGCCTCTTATGGAATGAAATCAGATTTTGTGAAAGGGCGACAGCAACATCTCGAGCCTTTTAGTCGGTCATAATAAAAGCCGATCATTCCGATCGGTATGAGGGTGCTTGATTATTAATTAAAAATGAAATGTCGCGATATGTACAATGAATAGCGAACTGGAGAATTTCGCAATGCAAACATTTTCAAATGAAATCTTATATCCCAGATGTATCCGAAAGCTGTAAATAGAATGATGAGTTGATGACCTAAATATTCCGAAAATCTATTTATAGAGGGATGTACTCCTATCGGTAATTCCCGGTCTCTCCCGGTCTATTTTGACCGGGATTTACTAGTGGCCGGCCAATAGTATCACACGTTTATCTCCGGGTTGGAGTAGATGTTTGATATCATTACAGAACAGAACAAATATTTTACAGATAAATAAGCTTTTTTTCCAAAATAAATGTTTGTCACTTAGTTTGGTTACAATATATAACGACATTATGTCTACTAGTTCATCTTCACCTGCTGCATTTCTTGCTTGGATGCCCTTTGATGCTTTGCATCAATGCTTTTCTTGTTTATTATTTATAAGACATTCTAAAAGTTACGTGTTCCAGAAATTTGATCACAATACCTTTAAGTTTAATTAAGGGAGAAAAAAGCCATCCGAAGTGATGACTTTTACAAAATTGCGAAAAAGTCAGCGAGCTTATTGATAATTGAACCTCAGACCTGTCATATGATAATTTAACATTGTTATGCTTGACTGATCACGTTTACATATGCATGATTTATAAGGGGTAATGAAAATGTTTCGAGCAAATGGTTATAAAGTCAAGCTGTATTGATGCGGTACATATTGCTCTCTTTGTCGTTTGATCATTTGCATTTTTAATAGGGACAGAATATTTATGGGTTTTTTAAATGCCACGAAAACGATGCTTGACATAAAGTTTGCAAATTGTTGTTAATATGCCATTAGCAAGATGAAAAAAAAAAATGATAAGAAATAAGTATAGAAAATGGCCACATTGGTTAAATTGCTCAAGAATTGCTATCTTTTCTATCAGTAAACCACTTAAGTATTGTTCTTTTGTTGATTTGAATTTGAATATAAAGGGAGATAATGCATGGAAACTTTCCAAAATATAAAAGTGATTCTACTTAGGTTCTCATGTAGGCAGAAAATGATCATTGTACTAAATTAGAGTATGAAATTTTTCTTATGCTGATACTTTTCAATTCCAATTTAAATTATTGCTATAAAATAAAACCTAGTTTGTCTAGTTTAAGTAAATCAGTCAATGTGATGCATGGCGTAAATATGAACAGATATATAGAGGACAACAACATAAATTTATGCTTGTAAGCAGGGTCTTTAAAATCATTTGAAAGACTCTGTTGTAAGGTAGCTTATTTCACAAGTTATACAATATAGCCAATGCCCTTTAAGCATTTACACCCTGTGATGTTCCAATACAAATCATTATTGGATCCAATCTTATCAATTAATAGCCTCTTTTTTTATTTCCAGAGTCCAAAAAGTCTATATCAAATCCATTTCACACCCCTTATTGCCTTGTCCGATATAGTTTTGACTCATCCAATATAGTATTGACTCATCCAATAGGATCAGTATTGCACTCAACCTTGTGATATGTAAAGCAAAATATAACTTTTATCTTTTTATTTAATTTCCTTTCCTCTTAATTGTACATTTTAAGTGTAGGTTAGTGTTTAATAATATGTATTAACAAAAATAAAAGTAAAACTATCATGTCTCTATAGAATATCTGGAAAAAACAGCGAAGAAAATGATGCAAATAGGTAAAAACAACGGAGTTAATGAAATGTGTACATCCTTTATAAATAAATGGAAAATGTGAGAAAATATACAAATGCGTTATTAGCTTTAAGTTATTCACTAACATTTAAAATCCCTATAGATTTGAAAATAAGTTTTTCTGTGTGTCAATCTAGGTTTACAGGTGGAGGGGATCAATTTACAATGAGTTTTCCAGCCAAAAAATGTAATCATTGTATTCTTAATATCAAGGATTGTTAATGCAGTTCATTCCTATCAACTGAAAGAAAATTATGTTTTGGTTACTTTTTCTAGAAAAAAAAGAAGTTTAAAACAGTCAGCAATTTATAACAGACATTTTTCTTAGGATAAAAAAGTTACTATGTAATCATTTGTCTCTGCATGCCCCACATGTATTATCTATGTAATAAATTAATTGATTGTATCCTCACATTTAGAAACACCTGACCTCGCTTTACGTTGGCATTGTTTTGCTAACCTTTATATTTTACAATTCAGAGTGCAAATCACACCTCTAACTCCTCCCTAATATAATGCATTATTGAAATCTGTTAGACTGGTTAGACGACAGATTAAGTAAATTTTATTTTTTAATACACATTAACCAAAGTTAGACTTAGCAGAAATTTGAAAAATACTACAATGTGATTGGACAAAAAATAATGTTGATCATTAAATAAAACATGCAACTATATAATATGTGAAATGAGAAAGAAAAAAAAACACATTCAATCATGATGGACATTATTCACACACAGTTCAATTTAAAAAAATATAATAGCTGTCAAAAATTGATTATCTGTCGTGACTTATTATACCACTTTTCATAATAATCATTGGAACGTACCAAGTAATTAGCAATATACCAATAATACAATAACTAGTACACTTATTAACAGGGGATTAAAGTCATAAATCAATAACCTATTCCAAAGAGATACATTGGTAATGTAAATGTCAGCCTATTCAACCCTGATCCAGGATGTAAATTGTATGAATTTGATTAACCTTTACCTCCACTAAATATCTTATATGGACTTGTTCATCATACAGCCAGGACATTTATCATGTTCTTGCATATCGGACTGTATTTCCCTTAGTTTTATCCATGCCTCAAATTTCATCTGGCATGAGGGGTGCCAGATGAGTGGCGTGCTATACATGTGGCATATTTAAGATGAAAAATTTAAAATGTAGTGGAATATGAAAAAATATCTGACATGTTTGTGGTCCCCTCTGGATGGATATTCGGATCAGAACTGCAACATTTGACAGATATTATTATAAGTGTACATTTCAAACTGTACACTGAATAAGGTACTATGGCAACAAACAAATTCCATCAGTATAGAGTTTAGCCATGCCAGAAAGTCATGTTTTTTTTTGGTATTCTAACCTGACTTTGAGCATTAAAATCATTTTTGAAATCCCATTGAAAAAAAAATAATCATACTGTATATTCTCTAATAAATGCCCACATTATCATTTGAGCCGCGTCATGACAAAACCAACATAGTGCGTTTGCGACCAGCATGGATCCAGACAAGCCTGCCCATCCGCACAGTCTGATCAGTATCCATGCTGTTCGCTTACAGACCCTATAACAAGTAAATAAACTGATAGCGAACAGCATGGATCCTGATCAGACTGTGCGGATGCGCAGGCTGGTCTGGATCCATGCTGGTCGAAAACCCATTATGTTGGTTTTGTCGTGACACGGCTCATTTTATTTTCCAAAAGGGGTGGAGTGTTAATTCTAGTACAAAAAAAAGTTATACAGAAAAGTGTATGTTGTCAAAATATAATGAATGTCTGTTTACTGTTTTTGCCTTATTTTCTGCAAGATTATTTACTGGAAGCAGCAGCTCTAATTTGTGCTAAATTCCTTGGATTTATCATAAATTGCTATTGTCATTGTATTCTGTGTGAAATCAAAGAGGGGACATTTATTTAGGAAATGGGTGTTTATTAAAGTACATACGGAATTATAATGTTCAGCATTTTCATGACATCTTTTCATTAAAATCATAAAGAAGGAAATGGGTATTTATTAATGTATATACGGTTTTATAATGTTCCGCATTTATGTGACATCTTTTCATTTTAAAGGTACTCAGCTCAGAAATGATAAAATTGTGTTAATTTCAATGAATGTTTATTGAACTTCATTCACTTATCATTTTTCACAACTCAGTTAATCTGACCGAAATTTAATTAACATATGAATACATGAAAACTTACTTACTTCTCCCATCAACGGTATGTTAAAAATTCATAATGTTATTCAACTGATTACATTTAAGTATTGACATTAAATTGGTCACATAAATAAATATATTATGGGTATTGGCACATCTTATTTTAGAACTTTTTTAATGGGCATGTTGTTTATATGATATAAAGAAATGGTGCTGTGTTTATCAATACTTTGCACATGAGCATTTTAGGCCAACTGAAATAATTTAGTTTTAGTCTAGGCAAAAAATCATGAATAGAAAGACTTTAAACCTTCTTTTATGAAATCATAAGGGATGTCCTTTGGGTTGACAAAGTGACATTGCACAAATATTTGAGGAAAAAAACAACAACAAAAAACATAGATTAAAACAGCAGTTTTATTTTAACACAATAAATACAAATTAAACCTTACAGAATGATCTATGCATCCAGGTATAAATATTTTGTAAGATTAGTTATAAGAAAGGTTATTCCCATTTGTTTGATCCGTTATGTTTTTTTTCTTACATTGTTCTTTTTTTCCCCATCATTTGACATAAACCATTATATATTTAAGAGCCAAATGTAGCTGGTTTCCTTGTTGTTAATATGTTCTGTTATATTTTGTATATGTCATATTCCTTCAGAGTTTTATTGTGCCTCCATCTTTCATGTGGGGAAGTTGTTATGAACAATATAGCAATATGAAATATTACAGTGTGGAAGTGGAGAAATTTTTTAATTTAGGACAATTACAGAAAACTATGATATCTTGCAACAGAAAGTTTAATGTTTATTTATTTTTTATTTTTTTGTGCAAAACTTACACAAAAAGTCTGAATATCTTCTGAAATCGTCTGAAAGTGATATTTTAAATTATCTTAACCGATCAAACTGCATTGATTTTATATATTTCCTATTCATTCATTGTACGATTTTCAAATAATGCACATCATATTTCAAGGTTTGAACAAAACAGTTTATGGAGAATTGAACAATGTCCTTTTTGTGAAATAATGCAGATGGTTTTAAAATACCTGTCTAAAGTACACTTTCCCCAACTACTGAAATTCAATATAACCCGTACATTATAATAGTCCACGATCAGAGCTATAGGTAAGTTGAAAAACAATTTCTACGGCTTCAATATATTTAATATAATAACGTATTAACTTGGAGAAGGCTTTATACATGGATTTCACCCAATAGTCGAATTTCTATAGCATTTATTGACTTTATATGGTTAAAGTTTAGAAAAGGAATTACTCTTTGATCGTGGGGTTGGTTTTTCGTGTTGGATTTTTTTTCGTTTTGTTAATTCTCGGTGTCACGATTTAACAGGTTTTTTGTTAGTGGATGGTGCTAAGGTTTCCATGGATATTGAATCATAGTTGACTAAGGTGAGTATTTTAATAATATGTGTGATATTAGTGGTAGGTCATGTGATGTAGATATAACAATAATGTAATCATTAACTTTACCATGGTTACCATAATAATAATACTGGAATTTTTGGACATAATGAATTTTTAATATTAGTGTAGTATTTAGGATGTTTAAATAAAGTTAAATTGGAGGAAAAAGAAAGGTATTTAATTTTTAAGAAAAAAAAGTGTTTTTTGATTGAAGTTCATGTAAATGTATTATTTAATAAGTTGTTTTTTTTATATTTATTTGTGTTTTTGTCCTAAACTAGAACATAGTACATGTACATAAGGTGTGATGTTTACATTGAAATAAACATGGATACTTAATGTTTTAGTTAAAATGAGATAAAAAATTTCATCTTAAATATTTTATGGGAAAGTTGTTATTTCATGTTACTGAAAGAAAAAGAAATAAAATAAGATTTTTTTTATATTATGGCTTATAAGTTGATATATAGATATATGTGTCTCATCTCAATGTTTTTTTAAACCACTATCATTCACCCACCCATTTAATGTAAAGAAGTCACTTCTTTCTGTTTTTTGACAACCTGCATTGTTCAATGTTAAGAATTGTAAAGAAAATTATCCAAAATATGCTTAATACAGGTGGCTTTTGTGTGGAGGGGTATTTAAAGCCTTGTTTTCAACAACTTCTTTACTTATATAAAAGAATAACACTCTGTTTAGAAACATTTTTATATCTATCTGATATTGATAATCTGCATGTTAAATAAAGGTGGCCTTTTTCTGGAGGTGATCTTCAATACTGGTTTAAGTAACTACAATATTTTGTCAATTTAAAGAAATTAAATCACCTTTCAACACATTCTATCTATAGATATGGTACCAAATGTTTGAATCTAAATTTGAAGATGAATGCATTGACAGTATCGACTTCTTTTATATACCCTTTGAAAAGTTTGTACAATTGATGGGTAAAATGGTTTTTTCGTGTCTTTTGTATATTACACTATAGATTTATAAATCTGTCTTTTCATGTCTTAAGTATGCCTTAAAGATTTTAATGTCTACATCTTTATATATCAGATAAAACAAAATTTAACCCCCTGTACTTACTAATGACTGGTTAAAAGTTGAAAATGTTTTCAAAGCTAAGGGTATGATTTACTCGTCAAACAGAACATTTTTGATAAATTGGAAAGGTGGGCGTTTTTCGCACCCTTCATCGATTCCACTTTGAATGCTACATTTGATAAATTGTACTTTACAGAAGAAATAGTAAAGCTCATAACTTTTGTAGCCTATCTCTGTTGATAATTTAAGAATGATCAAATTTGATAGATTGTCATGAAAAATGTAATTTATGATTGTTTGCCAAACTATATCTGTGAGTAAAGAATGATTAAAATTTGAACCTAGTGACGAGATATCATGACAGTTGGCAGTGATTAAGCAAGAATTCAAAGTGTACTTTGTATTATTAAAAAAAAAATGGTTGATGTGCAGTTGTTATCTGAGTTTTTGATAGGTTGTGTGGGAGTTGGTGCACTATATTATTTACAAGTTATATTGCCATGTGTACCTGTATGACCATGACTAAGGGGTTGCTTGCAATATATAACCCATGTGTTAGTGGTTGTTTGCAATATATGACCATGTGTAAAGGGTTGCTTGTAATATATGCCATGTATATCTGGTTGTTGCAATATATGGCCATGAATAAGTGTTTTTTTGCAATATATGGCCATGTGACTAATTGGTTGTTGCAATATATGGCCATGTGTAAGTGGTTATTTGCAATATATGGCCATGCACAAGCAGTTGTTTGCATTATATTGCCATACATAATGTTTGTTGCAATATCTGGACATAAAAAAACTGGTTATATGCATTAAATGGCCATTTATTAGTTGATGTTTGACATATATGGCCATATAACCAGTTGTTAGTGTTATGTGGCCACATGCAATCAGTTGTTTGCATTAAGTTAATGTTAGTGTTTATAGATTGAAATTTGAACAATTAAGAACCGTCAAGGAAGCCACTGGTAGGAATTTATGAAATACTATACACAATCCTTGATAAAGATAATGCTGGCCCACTGCACCAACTTTATTTAAATAAAGATCTTATTTCATCTTTGTCTACCTTTTCACAGCTTTCTTTCCAGTCCATAATTATGAAGAAGTGCCAAAACTTTTTATATTTTGTCAAACAAACAAAATGGAAAACAACTTTGATATCAACAATGGAATCTTTATGAAAAATAGATTTCTTTGAAAATAAAGGGAATATAAATCTTGACAGCTAAACGTTAAAATCAGATATTTTCTTTCATTGAAAGGTTTGTTTGAAAGTGATTTAAATGGTGCAGCAAACGATTATTCTTGGATATTGCAATTTTAGCTGAATTCAATCCGTAATAGAAAAGTCAATATAATTGCATGCATGAAGATCAATTTGGCTGTTTGAAGGACATGGAATGTCGAATGCTTCATTTTTATTTTCTATTAAAAGTTATAAATAAAACACATTAAATTTATATTTTGTAATAGAAATTTTTATGAATTTAGGAAAGTTTATGAATTTACTTTGTTAAGAAAATAACTATTTATCCTTATTCTTTGAAAATGTGTTTTTGGGAAGTTTGCTATAGAATCAGTCATTATTTTAATGTTGCTTGTGTCATCTAAAATTTAAAAAAAAAATATTCACCAATGTTTTTCTTATTTGTTTGACTGGCCTGGAACTCATAAAATATTAAAATCTGAATTTAGAAATAGATTTAAACTTTAAACAGCGTAGATATTGTTTTTCACAACCTACCTACCTATGGGGTTAAAATAATGTAGAGCTATTCAAAGGTAGTGTCTAGTTTATTTTGTAAATCCCTCTTGCAAAAAAACACACACACACACAAACCAAGAAAACAATGTGAATAAAAGAGTAGCTAATAAAAGAAAGCATCGATTTACATTTAAACTGTGTATTTCATTTAAGATTTACAATGTAATGCACTATACAACTCTCATGACATTGAAAAATATATCCTTGCAAGTAAAGATCATGTTATTCTGTTACCTGCATAGCAACTAGAGCTATTATGCATTTATTTCATAGGTGCATTCTCACAGATTTTCATATGATGGACTTTGGTCTCACATACATTTTGCTTTCGTTTTAATATTATAAGATTTGTTGTAAAAGGCTTTGTTTTCATAGCATGTTCTCTCATAGGAATTATTAAGAAAGCTTTGTTTTCATATGATTTGTTGTAAAGACTTTGTTATTGTATGATTTATTAAAAAGGCTTTGTTCTTGTATGATTTGTTGTAAAAGGCTTTGCTATTGTATGATTTAGTAAAAAATACTTTGTTCTTGTATGATTTATTAAAAAGGTTTTGTTCTTGTATGATTTGTTAAAGAGGTTTTGTTCTTGTATGATTTGTTTTAAAGGCTTTGTTCTCATAGGATTTGATGTAAAGGCTTTGTTGTCATATGTTTTGTTGTAAAGGTTTTGTTCTTATTACAATTGTTGTAAAAGCTTTGTTCTTATTACATTTGTTGTAAAGGCTCTGTTCTTATTACTTTTGTTTTTTATTACATTTGTTGTAAAGGCTTTGTTCTTATTACATTTGTTGTAAGGGTTTGCTCTTATTACATTTGTTGTAGAGGCTTTGTTCTTATTACATTTGTTGTAGAGGCTTTGTTTTTATAACATTTGTTGTAGAAGCTTTATTCTTATTACATTTGTTGTAAAGGCTTTGTTCTTATTACATTTGTTGTAAAGGCTTTGTTTTTATTACATTTGTTGTAGAAGCTTTATTCTTATTACATTTGTTGTAGAGGCTTTGTTCTTATTACATTTGTTGTAAAGGCTTTGTTCTCATTAGATTTGTTGTAAAAACTATGTCCTTATTATAATTGTTTTAGAGGCTTTGTTCTTATTACATTTGTTGTAGAGGCTTTGTTCTTATTACATTTGTTGTAGAGGCTTTGTTCTTATTAGATTTGTTGTAAAGGCTATGTCCTTATTACAATTGTTTTAGAGGCTTTGTTCTTATTACATTTGTTGTAGAGGCTTTGTTCTTATTACATTTGTTGTAGAGGCTTTGTTTTTATAACATTTGTTGTAAATGCTTTGTTCTCATGTGATTTGTTGTAAAGGCTTTGTTCTTATTACATTTTTTGTAAAGGTTTTGTTCTTATTCTGTAAAGGCTATGTCCTTATTACATTTGTTGTAGAGGCTTTGTTCTTATTACAATTGTTGTAGAGGCTTTGTTGTAATTATGTTTGTTGTAGAGGCTTTGTTCTTATTACATTTGTTGTAAAAGGCTATGTTCTTTTTACATTTGTTGTAGAGGCTTTGTTCATGAAATTTCTTCTCTGGTACTCTGTTCATTAAATAATTATTATGAAAGTGTACAATTATTTCTCTAAACTTTCTTCATCATATTTCCTAGCAATAAAAGTTAATATGACCTTTTTGTCACACGTTAGCTATGGCCATTTTCACTCAATAAATCAACAATTAATTGCATGTGCATGTATAAACAAATAGGGTGGATTGGGTTTATTGTAGTGGTGATTCTCTGCTAGAAATATATCAGTGTAACTAAAATAATCTGATATTTATTATCTGACGGGTTTTATCTGATCAATAAATGTCATTGACATCTATGTTTGATGACAATATCTCTGTTGCTGGGACAAATCAATCATCTCACAATGACAGTAATTCAAGGTATTGACATACGTTACCCGTATATTTCGCTCCCTGATTAATCAATGAATTAAAGTACTATTGCATACAAACATATTGAAAACTAGCCGTTAATTTTGCCGTCTTTAATGAAAAGCTTTTTTACGGTTCTCCTTGATTACATGCGGTGACAAGTGACAAAAAAATGTTATCTAATTAGATGATGTCTTTATTAGTGGTGATATTTCATTTATACATCTTTATTTATGTTTAGGTTATTCTGCTTGTTTGCCAATTCTTGTGATAGATTCTACATCCTCAAATGTCAAGAGCTTTGTTTTGGTCAAATATTTTAGAAAGCTTTTAATGGAAAACAATCTCTTTTGATCACAGGTTTTAAGTAAAAGTCATTTAATGAACAAGTATGACTTTACATTAGTTAAAATTTTTGTTTATGTAAACATTATTAATGACAAGATAAGAGCTTTGGAATTTTGTTTCTACTGTTTGTTAGATAGGAAGTCAAGGGTCATAATTCTTTTTTTGCTGATTTTTCATATTTCATGGCCCATTTTGGTTATAAAGATTTTGCAAGACTGAAGATAAAGGACATTCAAATGAGCAGCTTGTACCAGTCCTGTAGGTACTGTATAAGTGGATCTTTTCCCATGTCGAAAACTTAGCGAATTGAAAATTCCAGACATTTTGTGTTAGGAATTATTCGTGAATCATGGAACGGTAGATTTTAAAAACAATTGGTTGCTAGAAGAATTTTAGTGATTTTTGTCAGATCGTGAAATTTGCCAATATTTGCGGGTCCCTGACTTAACCACTTATACAGTATCTATTAAAGTTTCGTAAAATTAAAATTAATCACAAGATATTATTACAAGTTATTAAAATTATTGCTTAACAATCTGTCCAGCTACAGTTATGGTCCTTTGTGTGCAAGCTGTTTCGGTTGATGACTTCAAACTTTGGAACTTTTTTCCTTCTATGAACATTTTCCGATTGACAAAATAAAATTAATAAATTTGGACATTGTCTTATTTTCATTTAGTTGGCATCAGTCTTCATAATTACATGTAAAATTGCACTTTGTTAAGGTTTTATTTGTACATGTATGCATCATTTTTTATAAGCAACAGAAATGTCAATGAAGGAGTATTTTGACTTCCCTACAATATATTAATTCACTGTAACTATACATAAAGCAAAAAGCATACTGTAAAAGTACACCAAAATTAAAAAAAAATTGAGAAATGAAAATTAAAGCATTTCTGAAGCAAAATGAGCCTTTAAGTTTGTAAAAAATAAGGCATAGGATGCATGTTCTTGTTAACTACCACTGTGGTTTAATTATTTTATAAACATGAGTGATGTAAATAAATTTTAAAACATTTAATTGCTAATTGATTACAATGAGAAATAAAAAAGTATCAAAAAAGGAAGCTGATCAATATTCTGTGGTTGTTGTTACAGAATGGGTAATTTCATTGCAATAACAACATCAATTATTGAACATTAGCATTGCATGTCCCGGTTGAATTAAGTATGTTCATCAAACAAAATATTTTGAAATTGTCATCTATGAAGGATCTATTCCCTTGGCGCCCCATGTTTTATGATTTTGTCATGTAATTGGTTATTGGTTATATTGATAATGTTGCTATTGAATGCTGTAAACTCCGAAACGTTTATGTCATGCTCTTTGAGACACAGCTTGTGTACTTGGAGGTTGAATGCATAAATGTCATAACTCATTGATGTTAAAAATAAATTTTAGGTCAGTTTTGCATGCTTATTTTAGTAAACCAATTTATTAATATATAACTACACTGTACTGTACTTTCTGCAAAGAAAGGTATTAAAAAGTTTTTGTATGTGCTTTGTTTTACTTTGAAGTTGATGCTCAAACATAATGCCCTTCAGTCTTCACATTTTTGTCTCCCTTTACCTTTAAACTTCACATTTTAAGCTCCCTTTAATTTTGAATTTGAATTATTTGTTAATGATGATCAGAATTTTGGGATATGTTGGTAAATCAGTATCTTCACTAGTGTTGATTTATAAATAGATTTTCTTATTGGCCTCCAGTGTTTATGCATCATCAGAGTCATGATTTTATTATTGTCAAAGGTTTTAGTACAATGTTATATTTATAGATCAAAGGTTAACATTATACTTGATTGATTGATATCTTTATCAATATTGAGAACACCATATGAATGAAAGCACCATCCGGTAAGTTCAGTTGGAAGAGCAATGGACTGTGAATTGGTGGACCTAGGTTTGATTCCCAGATGGTGCAGGTCACTTTTGTTGTGATTGGTAATGAAATCCTTTCTGTGGTCATTCACACTGTACCTCTGCTCAACATGTTATGTTTTTGCATGCTTGATCTCTGTGATTTTCATGCATGATGGACATAGTTCCCAAAACTCTCACCTGATACCTTTAACAGAGTTACATCCCTTTTCTTACTGTTAGCCACTGAGTCAAGTCAAGTGCACTAGGACAGCTCTTTTTTTCTTTTTTTTGAATATGGTTCAACATTCTTTGAATTGCTACTACAACATTGATTTTAGTTATTGTGAAAAGGAAAGACAGGCAGTAAAATTTAATGTTTAATGGTTTTAGGCCACACAATATAATATCTTGTTGTTAAAGATGAAATTTTTTTTTCAGTCTAATGTGACTTAAACTGTTGAACTAAACAACATTGTTGACAATCAAGTATATTTTCTAAGCTGTAAGCTTATTATTTTCTTGTATTTTTTTTGTCTTTGCTCTGGAATATTAAAACAGGCATAGGTATACAATTTGTTTAATTGTAGATAATAAATGATTCTAGATGACAGTCTTATTCATCCTTAAAAACATCAAATGAGCAATTATTTAATTTTGGTGTGGCCTTAAATATTGATTTCAGAACAGTGTAGGTGATTTAAACACAAAAGATTCTCTCAATACATACAGAAGTCTCTGTCCTGGCTGGTCTGAACTTCAACATTCCATGTTACACACACTGTTGCCAGGGGTTACCGGGGTTGAGTAGGATTTGGGGATAATTGCCTTCACAGTGCAAACAGAATTTTTTCCATTATTCAAATAAATTTTCAATCAATATATATTTAATGTTGATTTTAGATTTTCACAGTGGCTATTTAATCAGAGTTGGTAAAAATTGACCGATGAAAATCTAGCACATATGAAAATTTAACGAACGTTCTGTTAATCATTATTTTTGCAGCATTTTTGTTTCTGTTGAAATTGCATTTTATTTTGATCTTTTTTTCCCCATACAATATGATTGAACATTGATAATGTCTTCATTTTGATTTAAATTTTTTATTTAATTATTTATTTAAGACAGAAAAAGTATTTATTTTTTGGATTTTTGGAATTTTTTTTTGGTCCATCAAATACAGTCAGTTCTCTTATAAGAATCAGTATAAGTTACAATAAGTTAGTAAAATACATATTGCATTTTTCTTTTTAGAAAAAAACTTGCTATGATTTATTTCCAAAATAAAAAAAAAATATGATTTATTTCCAAAATAAATTTTCCATTTTAACATTACTAAATCTATATTGATGTCACACCATGTTTGTCCATGTTAATGCTGTGTTTACACAAACAATCATAATTTTGACAGCTTAAATGGCAAAGTAAACAAAGTTTTAAAGTTGGAACGAGATTTACCTTTTATCAGTACATCAGGTTTTGGACGTCTGCCTGCAAAGATCAAAATTGACCGAAACCAAACACGGGACTTCACACCAATAGAAAGCTTCTGTATACATGTATGATAATCTCGTAATATATCGAATTTCGGTAACATGTCTATTACGGGACTGCTGGTGTTTTAAAAATGTTTAATTTTCAAAGTAATTTTAGAATTCAATAATTGTCCTTATTTTTATCTTCTTAATTGGTTTTAAAGTTGCACTGATAGGTGTTAATGTCAAAGTGACCTCTTAAATGTTCAACTTCTTTGGTGGATGTAGACACCAAATGTCCTTTTGCAAAATTTCAGGTACTTAAATCAACCCTGTGTATAACTATGATTTTTCTGCATTTTAATGTATGTTATTTTCATTTGACCATCTGCCCCTGTTTAAAAAATGAAGTTGTTTCTCAAGTTCTTTACCAAGATGTTATAAACAATTATAAACAGGGTGAAAAACATCAAGAGCTTATAATACTAGAAATGTTTTGAGTGTTCTGATTGTGAAATACTGATTTTACTTCTGTATTTTAACTACATGTATTTTTACTGATACATTTGTCTGAGATATAAATACATGTATCTTTCAGAGTATACAATGTAAGTCCCTGTCATGAATAACATTTCCTATCTTTAGACTTCAGTGAAATGATTAGTTTGTCTACTTAAGACTCAGTACAACACTTGATACTTAACTCTATTTGTTCATTTGCTATTTCATTGTAGAATAGAGCAACAGGGGAAGTAACTAGGATTTTAGTTGGGGTGTAAGTCCCACTGACAATGTAAGGATCATACCGGTAATAATGGTGATGGTCCGCTGAGCAGACCTCAGGTGCCCCTTTGTTCATTATTCCAGGCACTAGCAGACAAAATAGTAGTCTAAGAACCAAAGACTCGTCATAAGCTATTTTGCATACCGTTCTGTAATAAAACAATTTAAAGCCGCCTTCCGGGCAGTGAGGGGCAAGTGAAATCAAATCAGAATGATAATTTGGGACTACTTTCAAATGAGCAATTAAATTATTAATTAATTTTAATTGTCATCTTAGACCAGTAAGGGGTTAACTCCTTTATAAAATTCATTAGGAGCTAACCAGTGAGTTACTGCACTTAAAGGTGACATAATATGATAGTTTATTGAAGATATTGAATATTACACAAAAAGAGAGAAAAATAATAGATTCCTAACTTACATATAAGTTTGTTTAGGATTTAATCTGTTAAAATATTCAACCTGGGATATTATGGGGATTAAACGTCCTGAATAGGGTACATAAACAGCTTATATCCTAGCTTCTACTCTACCCATGTTTAGTAATTAATAATTCATGAACTGGCTAAGATAGGTCTTCTGTTAATCTGATTAAAATCATTCCTGCTAAAAATAAAAACTCAAAATCATGATTTGAATAATTATATGAATATTCCTTTATTTTCATCACATGAGATATAATCTGTTTCAATGTAATGTTTATTAACAAAGGTCATTTGCATATTGTTAAAGATCAAGCATTCTTATTTTGAAAATTTAATGACTTATGAAAAAGGTATGCTAATGCTTAGCATCAAAATGTTAATTCCTTTACCTCCCTTGATGTTAAAATAATCTAATTTTAATTCAAGTTACCTCCCTTGATGTTGAAATCCTGTAAATGTTACTTAAAATGTTAGTTCAAGTTACCTCCCTTGATGTTGAAATCCTCAAGATGTAACTTAAAATGTTAGTTCAAGTTACCTCCCTTGATGTTGAAATCCTCTAAATGTTGCTTAAAATGTTAATTCAAGTTACCTCCCTTGATGTTGAAATCCTCTAAATCTTACTTAAAAAATGTTAAGTTATCTCCCTTGATTTTGAAGTCTCCAAAATGTTACTTTAAAGTGTTAATTGAAGTTACCTTTCTTGATGTTCAACCCCCCCCCCCCCCCCCCAAAAAAAAAAAAAAAAAAAAAAAATTGTTCAGTATGAAAAGGAACAAATCTGCCAAGAATTCCTGTTCAATGGAATTTTAAGTTGGAACAATCATTATTATCGTAATGTTAGATCAAGCCGACCAACATTGCACATATTTGACATGTTTCTATAGAACTACAAACAGCATGTTGAAAAAGTGATTTGAAATGTCTGATATAAGTCATGTATTAGTTAAATAGTTCATGTTTAGTTTAAACATATTTTATTTCTCAGAATACATGTATATAATTATATACATGTTACAATTTACAATATACACAGAGCAATTCAAATGTTCTTAAAAAACATGATTAAATGAAAGACAATGTGACTCCTAGTTTGTGTTAGCATTTGACTATGTGATATAGTCATAGGGGTACCACTTTTTAAAGCAATATTTTTACTGTCATGGTTACAAAACACCTTTTGATTAAAGAATAAGTATTCTTAAATTCCTCTGTTTATAGTTTTATTTGTCTTGATTGGACATCACTGTATCATCAAGCGGAAATAACAAAAAATTATTTCCAATGAAGCATTCTAAACTGTGAAAATGTAATCATCACTTAGCTTGTAAGGTGAAATCTTTTCCCAATATGACACACTATGACAAACTTTTGGCAGTTTGTTGTGTTACAGTAGTTGAAATAACAAGATGTTTTACATGATTATGAATGAATTAATCACTTAAGTTTTAAACTTTCTTCACACAGATTTCAAATTATTGACACTCTTATTTATATTTATAATGCAATAGATGGTTATGGAATTGTGTTACTGAACATTATGGATAAATACCATGATAATTCATTATTTTCAACATAATGGTCATTTAGTCAAGAGTTGGCAAGTGTATGATTCCATACCCCTGGTATTGATGCATGTCTGGTCCTAACTCAGAGCACAGGGTTTTTTTTTTCAATCTGTGTAACCATTAACTTGATCTGCATTATTTATTGGTATAACGTCCTAACAAAAACTTGTGGTAATTAATAGCATATTTTGTCATATTAATGTCTTTGACAAAGCAAATATCTGACTTTATTGCAGCGAGCAAAACAGGTCTTTTCAAAGCTGGTATAAATATTTTAAAAAGATATTTATCCTACGCCTGCTGGAGGCAACAGATTCTACATATGCGACCAGTGCAGACCAAGATTAGTTTGCACATGTATGCCATCAGATCATGATTTGCACAATGTTTGCCATTTAGTCTTTCTTCAAATAACTTAGGAGATTTACCCAAAAATGATAAATGGTCTTGCCCTGATTGAAAGATTGACAAGTCCATTTAAGATATTTAGGGTGGTAAGGGTTTGATTAAAAAGTAATTGTATATGTATTATGCTATTGATGGATGCAGGACCTTAAAGGCCCATTAAGCCTAAGAATTGATTTTTTTTCTCTTTGTAGAATGTTAGACATGTGTTTATAGTGTTGTAATAATGTATATAAGATATCTTTTTACAAAGTATCAGAATTTAAACGCTAAATTTAGATGCTAATCCTAAAGCAGTGATAAATGAGAAATTATTTGTAACAAAAGTACCAAATGTAATCAAATAAGTAATTTAAATTCAATGCAAAATATTAAATCACTGAAACTGTACTCCCTGCTAAAATACAAATAAACCATGTTGGCTCAGGTATATGGCTAATGAGGAACTTTTAATAACTGTAAAAGGTCACAAAAAGAAACACGCTTTTTAAAATAAAATTTTAGCATTTTCAAAGCTAAATGGGCCTTTAAATATTTCTCATGCAAATTAAATAGAGTATTTCATATAGATCCCTATCAATTCTTTTTGTTAAGATTTCAAAAGTATTTTAGTTAATTTAAATTTTAGCCATAAGTGTGCCATATTACATACATTTAGGGTGAACAAATGGGGCTATAATTACCTAACTTTATGTAATTACCTTTCCAATGGTCTAATGGCCTATTTATCAGTCTATTTTTTAACAAAAATGATAACTGCTATAAATACCTTGTATTATGTTAAATAGAATTTCTTTACAAGCAAAATTGTTCATATTTTAAAATTTAAGAGCCCAATAATTTGCCTTAAATAGCACTGAAAAATATTAAATTTCATTTACTATTTATTATGTACAATTTTGTCACTATATTCTTTTATCCACCAAAAATAAACTGAATGTTTGTTTACAAATAACGGCTCAAATTAATTTACAATAGAAATACTGTGTTTACCACATTTTAAGAAGTTTTTTCTTCTTCTATTAAAATCATTGTTCAAAAAGAAATTTGATAGTATACTTTTTTTTAGACTGAAACCCACATGTTAAAATGGAGTTGTTTGACCAGATTGTTATACTATTTATACCAGGTTTTCAATTTTAAGAAAGCTTTGAGGCTAGTTTAAATTAGTCCTGAATTGGTATAAATTTTTACCATTGAATAAAAGTAAATATTATATTAGAATTTGCGGTTATATACATTATATATTGGAGAATGGATTAAAAAGGAGGTAGTTATGTTTGAAATGGTGTGTGTATAAAGACTTAAACGCCTGTACAAACTTGTCATGTTGGATCGTTTTGAAAAACAGATTATATTTAGTGTTGAACTTGTCATTGCGTAATTTGTGTATTGGATTAAAAGTGGGGAAAAAAATCTTTAAACATAAGTTCAAACTTATTTGAGTGTCAAGACCTTAGATTAATCATAAGTGAATTTAAGATGTTTTAATTGAAAAAGAAAACAAAAAAAACAATAACAACCCAGGATATAAAGTGAAAATAAAGTTTTATTTCGCTGTGTCTTTTATTATTTTTTTCTTATCATTCTATTGCAGAAGGAATAACTGAGACATTTGGAACATTGGATGTAATGGAGTAATTTGAAACAGTATTTTCGATTTCGTTCATTGGAAGAACTATAGGATATTTAAGCCATGATGAAGCCAGTGTATTTAACATTATTAGTTTTAGTGCCTTTCATTTCTTACGTTTCTTCTACAAGTAAGTATACAATTTCAATTATATTTTGTTAAATTGGTTTCTATATATTTTGACCAAAAAGTAATGAATGAAAAAAAAAGTTTTATTTTGTTAATGAGTGATGTATACACATTTAATTTGGCCAAAAAAGTAACAAAACTAAAAAAAAAAATTACTTTGCATATTTAATCATCTGTTCAAATGACTGACTTTGGTATATAATTTTTATGTTTAAGTGGTTTACTCAGTGTTCTGTTTTATCTTAAATGGTATAATTGCCCAGTGTTGATATTAGAACAGTTAATTCAAAGCTTAAGGAATTTCAATATCAAAATACAAACACTAAAATTCTCACAGCATTATATAGAGCCTAAATGTCAAACTACAAAAATTTACAGGCTAGCCTGACCCAGTACTTGGGTTCCAGCAGGTTAAGGCTTAAAAATGGTGCTGTTTACCAAATCAGAAGTGTTCGTTTAGGCCTTAAAATGGTGCTGTCTACCAAAACAGAAGTGTTTCTTTAGGCCTTAAAATGTTGCTGTTTACCAAAGTGTTTGTTTAGGCCTTAAAATGGTGCTATTTACCAAAACAGAAGTGTTTGTTTAGGCCTTAAAATGGTGCTGTTTACCAAAACAGAAGTGTTTGTTTAGGCCTTAAAATGGTGCTGTTTACCAAAGTTTTTGTTTAGGCCTTACAATGGTGCTATTTACCAAAACAGAAGTGTTTGTTTAGGCCTTAAAATTACAATCACATCTTAAACTCTTTGAGTGTTTGCTGTTACAATGCCTTGTCTATTAAGCCACCAATTAAACCAAGCCAGCCTCCACATCCTTACAGTATAACAAAACTTTATTATTTTGCATGTTTGTAACGTTGCTTGCCATTGGATAATCGTGACGATTATATGATTTTATATACACGACTGCTGTCATTTTATGAAGAAATCTCACTTATTTTCTAAATACGGAAGTTTGCTGTATCGTGAATTCGTCATAAATATTCTTGACAGGTTATATGACTGAAATAAATGGTTGTTAGCAATATAACCCTCATGTAGTGGCTTGGGTTATATTTACAACAAACAACTATTTATATAAGGCCATATAACTTGTCAAAATTCTTTATAACTAATTATATACAACATTAGCTGCTTGTTTTTGGCATATTTAATGATGGGTATTCTCAAATTTAGAGCAGAAAAAGTCCATTACTCAAATTCATTCTCATTTAAAATGTAACATTTATTTTGTTTCCAGCCACATCTTTAGTTTTAAATAATGCAAACAATGTGGTGGCAGGGCAGTCGGCCACATACAACTGTTCAAGTGATGGAAATGGCGTCAATCCCACAATTCAGTGGTCAATAAGAACTACAGACGGAACTGTCGTCAGAAGTAATGCGCAATTATCATCGACGGTAGTGAGTGGGGCTTCCGTCGATGACGGTGCTATAAAGAGTAGTGTTACGTTCACGGTACAATCATCGTACCTCACTAATCACAGATTATGGTGCAGTGCCGTGGACGCAGGTCAAAGTTCAGCTACTATGCAGATATATACGGCCATATCTGCTACAACAACCACAACAGGTAACAGGTTTTTTTAAAAATTCAACACTAGCTGTGCCTTTTCTGTTGCCTTTTCTGCTCAACAGCGAATGCTGGATGTGTGACCAATGTATGTAGATGTAATACCAACTAGAAAACTTTTAAAAGACAATATTACATCTGGGTTTAGTGGTGTTAAACCTTTAAAGGCCCCCACTGGTTTTAAAATTGTATTACTGTTGTTAAATTTTTTTACAGACCACAGTAGCTTTGTGTTCACAGTGGGCTGCTGTGATTAACTATTTAATAGTTTCTTCTACAAAGAAGCTTATTCAAAGGCCCTGACTATAGCTTCACGTTTACCATGACTGGACTTTTAATGGAACACAGTAGCTTTGTGCTTAACATAGTAAAGCCTTTTTTAAGGCCTAAAAGTTTGCTGTGAATAACTTTTTAAATGGCTTCAACTTAGCATTGATGTCATAATATATATTATTTGCCTATTGGTCTCAAATTGAAATCAAGAATGTGAAATAATGTTTTTTTGGAATAGTGCACTTACAGAAACTTATATGGAAGCAGTTGATACCAATTTTAAAGTATGTTAACATACCCCAGAAACAAATAATTTTTACTTCTTGATAAAGGGCAATTATGAATATTATAATATTTAAATACTGTTATGGTTATAGATCGTGTTCAATGCATTTGATTGATTAAAGTATGATTTTTTTATGTTTTTAACAGCAAGTCTAGGAGGAACATGTTCATCCTCTACCACATGCTCAACAGCGAATGCTGGATGTGTGAGCAATGTATGTAGATGTAATACCAACTATTATGATACCAACGGGGACAATAAT
Source organism: Ruditapes philippinarum (assembly GCF_026571515.1). Lineage (NCBI taxonomy): Eukaryota > Metazoa > Mollusca > Bivalvia > Venerida > Veneridae > Ruditapes > Ruditapes philippinarum. The sequence continues at coordinate 110,290 of NW_026858560.1, forward strand.
TCCGGTGGAAGCTGCAGTTTACGTAAGTTCCGGTGATTGTTGTCTGTATTAAATCTACATAATTTTTTTGTGGAAAAGCTAGATTTCCCCTCCCCCTCCCTGATTTGGAGTTCTGGAAAAGCACAAATAGAGAAAATAAGAATTCTTAAAGAAAGCCCAACACGGCAAAATTGAAAATGTTGCAAGCTCGGTTTAATTAAGCCTGTTCATGGACGGTACTGTAAAGTGCAATCTACCATCCACGCCCCCTAGCACCGGCTTAAGCAGAGTTCAACATTAAACATGAACTGGTACAATTTGGAATTTTAAAACATCCGCAGATGTTAAAAGTCATGCGCTTTTGTAGTAATATAGTTATATTCTAATTTAATTGTACATTGTACTTAAAAATATAGTATATGATTCAGTAATTGTAGATATGGTGGCTTATCTCTGCCATTTTGTTCTTTGTGTCTTTGCCCCAGGTAAAGACACGATAACTGAGCATGTTATTGTCTTTGCCTTTGATATTTTAAAGGGGCAAAGATATGAAATGGCAGAAATCGGCTATCATATGTAGATATTATTACGAGAAAACCTCACAGAAACAGATAAGATTTTTCTAAAATGCCTTCTATACCTGACATATTTACAAATGAATATACAAAAGATACAAAGTATTTTAGTCTCTGTGATTGTAATTATATTTCAAATAATACACCTATCTGAATACTTCTTTTTTCATTATTATAGAGGTCGGTTTAGGTGGAACATGTACGGCTGGAATTGATGCATCTTGTTATACAAACAATGCCAGGTGTAGTTCAACCAGCCCCTACACATGTGTTTGTTCGAGCGGATATGTGCAGTCAGGCTCATCATGTGTAGCAGATTCTGGTATGTATTGCCCTCTGCTGTTTTGATTTAAGGAATCCTTATATAGTGGTTCAACCCAGATGCCCTATTTAGTCTGGAAAAATGTATAGGGGGCATCTGGGGTCATCATTCACAATTAATTGCAGTAAATGAAGTAGAATCTGTACATGACCTTGACAGTGAACCCAACAAATAAGCGGATTGACTTGCTGATGTTTGGCATTAATTTTGGACAGTATAAGTCCATGACATTTCAGTTTGTGACAAAACACTTGATCTCCACCACTTCAAAATGTAGAAAAGTTGTCAGTTGTTTGCTTGGATATGATAATTGAAAACCTAGAGACAATCTTGTTGAGAAACTGCATGCATAATATGAATGCATCCTTTATACAACCAACACAGTACTAAACAATAAGTGTAAAGATCCATGCCAATGAACCTTAAAGCAACCAGCAATCCCTAGACTTCTTACCTGACCTGTAAACCACTTAGCCATGCTGCTACTTAATTATCATTTGACCATATGAGGACTAGCAACAATATTAGCAGATCTGTACAATTAGTATAGAGCTACTGGTGATAATAAATAATGATAATAAAACATTTTAATAATTCCTCAATGTCATTATCATAGACAACCTTTACAATTTTGTCATATGCATGCAGATATCTTTATAAGAGTCCATATTTTAGATGTTTTCCTCTTTAGATTTAATGTTCTTTGCATATATAGAGTAACTTACTAACATATATAATTTCTATATCACCCATTTAACTGCTTTTTGATCCACCAAATGTTTCTTTAATAATTGGTTAAACTATGACCTGAAATATTGGTATGATTGCCTTGGTCACCAGTGTAGAACCAGGGCTGTCTGCAGGCTTTCATTGATGTCACACAGTTTGACCCCTGTCTAAATTTTTAACATTTTTATTATTAAAAACCCTTATTTAAAATTTAAAAAATGGATTATTTCTAAAACAAAAGGGGGCCTTAAAGGGGAGGGGGGTTTTAAGTGTGGGTTTGGGGATGGGGGAAAGACCGTTTATGCAGAATTTTAAAAAAAGGGGCAAAAGGTCGCAGGGTTTTTTTCAATTGGGTTTTTTAAAAGATAATACCCTTATTTGTATTTTTCATAATTTTTGAATAATTTAAAATCGAAAAATTTTAAAAAATTTTTGTTTGGCATTCCCCTTTATACAAATTGGTGGATCAAAGAGTAGATTTCAAATAATTTTCACTTTGTTAATCAAAATATTAAAGCACTGCTACATTTTTGATGGGAAAGTTTATTTTGCCATTTGCTCACCATTTATTATGCCCCCATTTCGAAGAAAAGGGGGTATATTGCTTTGCACTTGTCGGTCCGTCGGTCCGTCGGTCCGTAGACCAAATGGTTTCCGAGTGATAACTAAAGAACCCTTAGGCCTAGGAACTTCAAACTTGGTATGGTGATTGGTCATGACCACAATAGATGACCCCTATTGATTTTGGGGTCAAGGGGTCAAAGGTCAAGGTCACATTGACCTTGTAAGCAAAAACGGTTTCCGATCAATAACTAAAGAACCTTAAGGCCTAGGAACTTCAAACTTGGCTATGGTGATTGGTCATGATCAGTAGATTGACCCCTATTGATTTTTGGGGTCAAGGGGTCAAAGGTCAAGGTCACATTGATCTTGTAAGCAAAAACGGTTTCCGATCAATAACTAAAGAACCTTAAGGCCTAGGAACTTCAAACTTGGTATGGTGATTGGTCTTATGATCAGTAGATGACCCCTATTTGATTTTGGGGTCAAGGGGTCCAAAGGTCAAGGTCACATTGACCTTGTAAGCAAAAAAAACGGTTTCTGATCAATAACTAAAGAACTTTAAGGCCTAGGAACTTCAAAAACTTGGTATGGTGATTGGTCATGATCAGTTAGATGACCCCTATTGATTTTGGGGTCAAGGGGTCAAAGGTCAGGTCACATTGACCTCTTGGGTAAAAACGGTTTCTGACCAATAACAAAAGAACCTTAGGCCTAGGAACTTCAAACTTGGTATGGTGATTGGTTATGACCAGCAGATGACCCCTATTGATTTTTGGGGTTAAGGGGTCAAAGGTCAAGGTCACATTGACCTTGTAGGTAAAAACAGTTTCCGATCAATAACGAAAGAACCCTTAGGCCTAGGAACTTCAAACTTGATATGGTGATTGGTCATGATCAGTAGATGACCCCTATTGATTTTGGGGTCAAGGGGTCAAAGGTCACATTGACCTCTTAGGTTAAAACGGTTTCCGATCAATAACTAAAGAACCCTTAGGCCAAGGGACTTCAAACTTGGGTATGGTGATTGGGTCATGACCAGCAGATGACCCCTATTGATATTGGGGTTAAGGGGTCAATGGGCAAGGTCACATTGACCTTGTAGGTAAAAATGCTTTACAATCAATAACTTAAGAACCCTTTGGCTTAGGAACTTCAAACTTGGTATGGTGATTGGTCATGACCAGCAGATGACCTATTGATTTTTGGGGTCAAGGGGTCAAAGGTCGAGGTCACATTGACCTTGTAGGTAAAAAATGGTTTCCGATCAATTTTAACTAAAAGGCTTAGGCCTAGGAACTTCAAACTTTGTATGATGATTGGTCATGACCAGCAGATGACCCCTATTGAGTTTTGGGTCAAGGGGTCAAAAGGTCAAGGTCACATTGACCTTGTAAGTAAAAACGGTTTTCAGATCAAAAACTTAAGAACGCTTAGGCCTAGGAACTTCAAACTTGGTTATGGTGATTTGTCATGACCAGCAGAATTTACCCCTATTGATTTTGGGATCAAGGGGTTCAAAAGTCAAGGTCACATTGACATTGTAAGTAAAACGGTTTCTGATCAATAACTAAAGAACGCTTCGGCTAGGAACTTCAAAACTGGCACTGGTGATTGGTCCATGACCAGCAGATGACCCCTATTGATTTTGGGGTCAAAGGTCAAGGTCACATTGACCTTGTATGTTAAAACGGTTTCCGATCAATAACTAAAGAACCCTTAGGCCTAGGAACTTCAAACTTGGTATGGTGATTGGTCATGACCAGCAGATGACCTATTGAGTTTTGGGTCAAGGGGTCAAAGGTTAAGGTCATGACCAGTAGATACTTGATAACCCTTATTAATTGTTTGATCACTGGGTCAGAAGTCATGCATAATAACCTTATCACATGACTAATTGGCTGCAGATAGGGGGCATACATGTTTTACAAACATATCTTGTTTTCTAAAACTTTGTTACGGATTATGTTTTCTAGTTAAAAATTCTCTATAAGTACTCAGATGTGACCGACACAAAAAATCCAACATGCAAGATTAATATTTAATGAATAAGGGTTTCCAATGAAATATTCTGTTAATTAGATTCTGTATATTAAATCGGTAAATGTCGATTGGTGGGCTGGCAGGTTTGCCTTTGGAAAAGATAAGTTTTTTGAATAAGTGACTCTGAGAGGGACCAAATTTTGACAAAAAACCTCATCAGGCTCATTTTGGTTTGCCCTTTTTTTTTGCACATATATTATGGTTTGAAAAAGCCTGGTTTATTTTTTATTAATGTAGATCACTTTGGTGTTATTGTGACACTGCTTGACGCGCTCACTGCTAGGCAATGTTTTTAAAATGCTCACAAATGACAGTGTGCAACTGCAATGTTTTTTTCAATCCCCTTAGATTAACATTTTGCGCATCAGAAGTCATGCTCTATTGTTGAAGACATGCTTCCGTTTTAAGATGATCAATTCAAATATACGTATATTTTTAATCTTCTAAATGTGGGGTAAACCATTTACATTAAATAAAATCATGTTTGAATTCTAAATGTGTTATAATTAAGCATGTTTTTCTTTTAAAAGTGATCAGTTAAATATAATTATGTTATATTTTAGATCTTAGTGTATTACTAAAGAGGAGCATGCTCATAATGTCTTATATTGGAGCATGGCTTAATCCTTTAAAAGATGATCAGTTTGAGACAAAAAGTGATGTTTTTGTTACAGCATTTTTAGGAGAATCGTGTGTGAGTCCTACACGAACATGTTTATATAACTAACTCAAAATTGTAATGGTAGTATATGTTGTGTGTAATACTGGTTACTCTAGATCGGGATCTGTTTGTGTAATAACTCCAGGTAAGATTGCATGTGTCACCCTAAAAACATATAGCTAGGGATAACGGGAAAATATTTGTACTGTCTTGCTCATCATGACCTTTTCTGAAGAAGGTTAGGCATGTTAGGCCTAAGTTAGTTTGTTTGATTGGCATATCAATTACTTGTATTATAAAAAAAATATGTTTTATACTTTCAAAATTACCTGAATTAGACGTAACATATTTGTATTTGTATTACACATAACATTTTTATGTTTTGTTAAATAGTTGAAATCTTACCATTTAATTTTTGAAAAAAAATAAACAAATAATCATTTTTAAAAGCACTGTCTTGTTTAAAGATCAAAACAAAACAAAATGCTGAGTTTATTATATCAATAATCATAGAGCAGAAGTCTGCAAAGCAATTTGTCTAATAGTGATTTTAAAACTGGTAAAAACTGTAAGGTCACACAGTCTATCAGATTATCAAAAATATTCTTTACAACATGTATTCACAGTATTGTCGTTGACCTTGACAACTTGATCATTTAACAGTGTCAACCAAGTTACAAAAAAGAAATTCTTTGCAATATTAGCTATGCCTACAGCCTACTTGCAATAACATTTGCAAAGTTGCCCAAGAACTATTGCTTTAGCATCTGTTCATACATCCAAAGCTATAAAGTTTGCCTGATCCATACATGTTCAAAATAATCACTGCCTAATATTCCAATCTTGATAGTTTTGAAACCACCCTGAAACTGCTCATGAAATACATGTACTTTTTGCATGTCAGCGAAGTGAATAATTAATGCATTGTAACCTCTGGAGGAAAGGTCGTGTTGAATTATGATTACATGTTGCTTTAATGCATGACTGCTTTACTCAAAGAGCAATGAGACTGCTTAATAATATATGTTGTATAATAGCTAGCAAAATTAAAGCATTAAGTTTTTTTTATATTTATTGTATATAGGTAATAATATTCTCCCCTCAGTTGTAAAAGTTGCTGAATGTTTGAGTGCTTATTTTACTCAAGTTAGATATTGAAAAATGTATTACATATATAAAAATATATAGATGGTTAAAGGTTTTTAAAACATATTTAAAAATTTTTTTTTATCCTAGTATAGATATAAACTATTACATTGGA
>NW_026858561.1:0-46037 GCF_026571515.1 Ruditapes philippinarum
AAAATTTGGGGAAAAAAATTTAAAAAAAAAAATTATAATTTATGCATCCACACAGCCACACTCAGACGCATACAGTATATGACATGTACATCTTATTGAAACAACCCATCAATGTTTTTATGAATTTTCTATAGAGGTATCCAAAATCTTTAATATGTATATGTGATACCTTTTCTTTTTCACACATATATACATGTATAATACTTTGTAAATATACCTAGATTAAGCATCTCCCGGAATTCGAACCCACGCCAGAGAGGTAACTTGAGTAGAAGTCATCGACTCTAATCCCTTTGCAATGTCAAATTCACAAGTAGAATATTTATTAATTTGAATGGTATTTTAAATATGTTAATGTATAATTTGATGTCTTTTAATTATACAAATTAAAATGTCATTCATTAGATAAGACATATCATTTCTTTTTAAACAAATAATTGATGTTTCGTTGTTTAGTTTGACTTGTTTATTCACAAAGTTGCTGTAATTGATAATTATTTCATCTTATTATCTTCTTATAATAGCCGTTTGTCTTAGTTTACTAAGAAGACATGGCATTAGCATACAAATATAAAGAAGATACTGTTTTCACACATATTTACTCTCATTTGTTAATATTTAAAAAAAAAAGAAATTTCAATCTTCAGGCGTTTTATCGTTAGTTTCTAAAATATACTTTTGCAAATGCACACTGTGGTTTAATTTTGTCTAGTTTCCAATGTCATGTCAATATATCCATAGTAAGATATTGGTAATTGCAAAAGAAATGCAATCGCAAAGACTCAAATTCGAATCTGCAATAAACGTTCGTTAACTTCTTTAATTTTTCTGTCTAAAAAAGGAAATGTAATATGAACAAACAGACGTATAATTTGTTTGATACCTGGAGTCTATTTCATTCTCTGTCAATTGCATTTCTATCTTAAGTTTCAACGACTTATATATAACCATGCAATGTGCGATTCATTCAATATTAAGCAGCTAGATAAAAAGTTGGATGTCTTACACCGCATACTTGTAGCTTGTAATGTACTTGATTTCTTAAAACTTCTAAGTTATAAATAAAGTTGTGTCAAAACTTGTTTACGCTTCTTAGTTGTTAAAACCGTTGTTTAACATTAAGAATCGAAAAAAATGTTAGATTACATGTATTTTCAAGTCTATGCCAATATATTGTCGTACTTTTGCAGACAAGACAATATGACAGATAGGTATTGTTAAACAATTTATAATGCTAAATATCGTATGACAATTATAAATGCAATATTTTAGAACTATTTTCTTAACATACACTCTTTTCCTAAGAAAAGTATAATATTTAAAAAAAAATATGAAAGGTCTCTCATTATACTTGGGGGAAAAGTAACAGAGGCAATTTAACGAATATAATAAGTTTTATTTTCTATTTCACCCTCCTTTTATTTAGATTTGACATTTAATTTAACATTTCATAGACATATGTAATACTGTTCATTAATTATATTATCGTTACATTTTCTTAATATTTTGATCTAATGATGATTATCCTTCTCTGAGATATCTTTAATACAAACTTATCGTTTACTTGCGATCAGCTTAGTAAAGATAGAAACATTCTAAGGTGTGTCATTAAAATAAGAATGAAATTTTCAAATTAATTTGTATTCTATGCACTTTTCTTGCTCTTTGTGAAGCCAGGATGTTCACATAAAACTGATATTAGGTAAATTAATTTAGAAATATTATTTTGACAGCTGTTAATCAATGTTATTAATTTCGAACGATACTTACTAGTTAAATAACATGTTGCAAATTCAATAGAATACTTGACTACAGTTTTTTTAAATTGGTTAGAATTTAATATGGAAAGGTTTCAGGTATGAGTCGAATTAGCAAATAATGTGGCAGGAACAAAACAACCTTTTGCAAACCTACATGGTAGTATGTCTCTGATTGTTATTATAACCTTTTCTTCTACGTGAAGCGAATGTAATATTAGTTAAATGATAACATTTTGTATGTTTTATCTGGAGTTATTACGAAATGAATTGCAACATAACTTGTTTTAGAATTTATAAACATCGATTCAATTTGTAATTTGCTAACACGTCACATTCCAGAATATTAAAATCAACACAAGCTGCCTTATTATCCCCGCCGATGGAATCGGGAGGGGATATTGTTTTTGCGTTGTCCGTCCGTCCATCCGTCTGTCCGAATTTCGTTTCCCCGCTAGTTCTCTGCAACTACTGGCTGAATGAGGCTTTATGGGAATCATCAAGATCAAGAGAAGATGCACATATCGTCGGCTTATTTCAGTCAGACCTTTTAACTCAAGGTTATGGCCCTTGGTTAGTTATGCAATATGCATATAGAGCAAAAATCGTTTCCGCGCTACTTCTTTGCTACTACTGGCTGGAATTCAACGAAACTTTATGGGAACCTTCAATACCAAGAGGAAATGCGCATATCGTCGCCTTGCTCTGGTCAAACACTTTAACTCAGAGTTATGGCCCTTAATTAGTTATGCAGTATGCATATAGAGCAATTATCGTTTCCGCCCTACTTCTCTGCAACTACTGGCTGGAATTCACCGAAACTTTATGGCAACCTTCAATACTAAGATGAGATGCGCATATCATTGCCTTGTTCCGGTCATGCTCTTTAACTCAGAGATATGGTCCCGTTGAATTAGTTTAACAGTATGAAAATATAGAAGGCAAAAAAGGGTTTTAAAAAGGGTTCCTTCGTAAATTGTGGATTTGCGGGGTTTTTCACGGATATTTTTCCATTCGGCCGGTACAAAAAAATTTATCAAAAACCAATTGGGCCTTAAATTCAAATTTTGGGCGAAATCCTTGTGTGCCCGGTGGGAAAGGGTAAAATTTTGGGGAAAAAAGAAAAAAGGATAATTTTAGAAAATTGGGAAAGAGTGTTTTTTGTTTTTTAAAACGAAAATGCCCAAATTTTTTGGTTTAAAATTCTTGTGACAAAAATTTTTAAAAAAAATTTGAAAGAAAAAAATTTCCCCCAAAATTTATAATCTTTTCAGGGGGTCCCCTTTTTCATTTGGGAATTTCATTTATCGCAATAAAATGTTGTAATATTTTTACGTCCATGTAAATCAAAAAATTTTGTTATTTGATACAACATCTTTTCCCCATTTTTGATCCTCAGACGGGTGTTTTTGATTTTTTTCAATTTTCATTAGCGCTACCTGATTATCTTTTAAAAGAAGAAATATAAAGGTTTAAAAATTTTCGGGACCAGCGCTATTTCGGGAAAAAAAAAAAAAACCGTTTCAAAAATTTTATTATAAATTCTTTTTACCAAAAATTTTTTCTTTCAACTAAAAAATTTTTTATTTTTTTTATTTTTTTTCTTTGGGCCAAAGCTTTTAAAATTTCCCAAATTTAAAATTTGTCATAAAATTAAAGGGAAATTTTTTGCTCCTTAGATATTTAGACTGGGGGACAGTGGTGATTTAAAAAGACGTTCAATTTGGTATCCGTTTGTAAATACACTTTGATGCTCTCCCCTTGAAAAATCTTTTTGGTTTAAAGGGAATATATATTTAAAAAGCAATTTCCCAACTACATTAATGAAAAATAAATATTCTTTTATAAGATAATGTTCTCGTTTTTTTGTAAATAAATACAGTGTATTACAGTGTAGCTAAATAAACAAACAGTATGGCATATGTAGTTAATTCAGGTTCAATACTGTTTGAGGTATTTTTCTCAAGTAAGTGTGTCATATTTTTTAGTTAAATCATGTTCAGTAAATGGTTAAAAGAACTTAGTCACTATCACAATTTTTTAAAGATCAGTTGTCAAAGCAAATCTACAAAAAATAGGACACTAAGAAGTGTTTCTTCCTTTTCAACATTATTTTCAATTCATGACAATATGAAAATGATTGAATTATTATTGCTTTCAACTCATGATAAATTTTCTTTATATGCAGGTATGTGATTTCATGGTTTGATCTTGAGTACTTGTCATGGCTCTTGATTTATTTTGGAGTGTTCACCATCAGATTAGAAACCAAATAGTGAAACCAAATAGTGATACCACCAGACATAGTTGAAAGGAAATGTCCATACACTGTCTTGGAGTACATCGTGGTAGAGACATGGCAGTCCATTACAGATTTTGACTGAATTAAAGCTTCTTAAAGCTCCATGCCTTGTGTAAACTGTCTGACTGAATGTTTGTATTCTAATAAAAACTAAGGTTGAAGACACTTCAAAGATATATGTCAGTGTAAAATGTTAAACAAAATATCTGTCTTTGTTAGAAATAAATAACCTGTCATTTGTCACTTTGTATTAACTTAATTATTCAAAGATAATTTATCTTCTGCAAATGGCTGTCCAAAACAGTTTCAACCAGGCATCATGTAGTTTTCAAAACAGTTAAGATAAAAATTGTTTTAAATAGACTCATAAGATGACAAGAATGGTAAAAAAGATAATTGATCTGCATTAAAATGTTTCTATCTTGATTGAGTTTTCATTTCATACTATCACCATGATCACTGCAATTGTAAAAGTAATGTAATCTATAACCATCATTTAAATATCATAAAAATCACCTCAAAAAAAAAACTTGTTTCTGAGGCCAGATGTGTAAATTTTCTTCCAGTAATAGCCTATCACTGCTCTTAGAAAAGCCATGATTTGCATTGTACATGGCAGGTAGTAATACCAGAGTAAACAATATTAATGCAATTCATCTGTGTTGAGTATTATGTAGCAAAACACTAGCTTGCTAGCCCTTGAAAGCCCAAGTCTGTCTCTTAATCACAAAATTGGAGTAGACTTGCAATTCTGCATTCCTTGAAAGATTTTAGTGTCAGAGGGACAGTTATTACATACCATATACTTCTTTGGGTTTTAAATTACCTGTTTTATAATGTATTTAACCTGTTGACATTTGACCAAAAGTGAACTATCTATACAAAACAAGCAAAACTTAGGGTTTGCACTTGATACAAAACAATTACATCACTGGTACATTAATATACCCATTGGGATGTTTCAAAATTGTCAATGTTTTAAAAAAAACCCACACAATGCTTTTAACTTTTGTCCATGTACATAATTATGAGTAAATGTAGTCAATCAAGAGCTGTCAAGAAGTTTTCATCAATATTATTTAGATAGTGTCTGTTTTGATTTCAGGACAGACAAAATTCAAATGACATGCATAGTATTTACTATAGTCAATGCTTGCATATTCAAGCAATTTAGCCATTGCTGTTAGAGAATTAAAGTACACAGTGACACTTATTTTGCAGATGAACCCTTATGATCAAGCACTGCTATAAATATATGCCAAATAGTAGAAACAAAAAAAACAGTTCGTAAGTTTGATAAACTTTTATTTTTACACAATTTATAGTGCACAGCTTTGCAACTATATCACACTGATATTCCAGCGGAAGAAAAACTTCAGGAAAGCACTTGAAATTATTATTAGTCATTTGAACAATGTAACTTTACACTGTGCATGTCTACTTATACAAGAATAAGAATATTTTCTTTTGCAAATGTAAAGACTTTGAAAATTAACATGAACAAATTATCATAGAGTTATAAATCATATTCTAATTGAAAAATGGTCAGCTTGATATCAAAGCTTTGAATGCAAATTTGTGAGCTTATCAATGATTACCTCACAATATTAGTAGTAGATGATATATAATATTTTTGCTATTTCGTTTTCATCTTTACTTCATTATCATTTAATGTCCATAATGACATATGACTATACTGTGATTCCATGACAATCCTTAATTATCTCTTGTGTGTTTTTTACTTTGGTAATTATAGAACAACTAGTTTTAATACTTAAAACTGCAATGCAATGTGGATATATTACTCTGTTTCTATCATTGTGACATTAACAAGATAACTACATTATGGAATCATAGTGTCAAACACCATAAAATCATACTCTTTTACATCAAGATTTTTGTGCTGCATGTCATTCATCTTCTTCAGGAAAGTACATTTGACTATTCTCAGTGGCTTATATTAAACTGATATTTCACTGTAACTGTGTGTTCTCTGATATCATTCTCAAATTAAGGAACTGGAAGATGGTAGTTGCAATAAAGGTCTTCATGGACAAATTCTCCTTCATCTCTTTCCTTATCTGCAGAATGAAAAATCAATAAACATGTTAGACCTGAATATATTTCACCGAGTAAAACACTAGAAATGATATTTACATTAGTCTTAATAAGCTGGACATGATTGACAGAAAATTTCATATTTGAAGTAAATAAACATTAAAGATAAACAACAACACATACATGTAATATATAACAGTCAAAAATATTGATCTTCTTCAATGTGAAACATGACTGTTTTTCATGTTTTATTTACTTATCAATTATCATGCCGTGAAATCCAAAAATTATTAAAATATTTTGATAATTGTTTATCTTTCCAATCTCAACTAAAAATTAATCAATTATTTTACATGTATTTACCTTTGATGTATAGAAATTTCAAGATCATAGGCAGTGCAAACTGTTGATTAATTAATAGTCCATAGTGAACAACTGTATATTCTATACTTGTCATATACCTCCCTGTCTACACATCTGAAATGGTTTATTCAAATATTATATTTTTTTAATTCAATCATAATTTGCTAGGTACCATATTTACATGTATATATTATTGAAAAAGGAAGAGAATGAAAAAAAAATAAGTGTTATATATATATAGTGCCTTGATACTATTTGTTATATATATATAGTGCCTTAATTGATACTATTCTCCATAGTTAGAAATGGAACAATACTATTAAACTTTGTATAAATCTATGATCTATCCATCTAATTATTTAATTATCAAAACTCTTACTTGGGACCTGGGTTTATTATACTAATGTAAGTAATTGAAATCTTTATAAAATGGAAGGGATGAAATATCCGAATTACTGTTCAATGTCCGAATTTTGTATAACTTTAATATACACTAGAATTAAAGTGTTTCTCAATTGTTTATTTCAATAAGTTAAAATGGTTTGAATAAATTGCTCACATCAGTAGTTTAAAACAATACTAAAAGCTAAACAACTAGAATTCACTACATTGACAAAACATCCGAAACAATTGTCACTATCCGAAAACAAACTAGTTTTATTTAACTTTATAAATCCCTCGTTTTTCCGTCAGATAATTGACCTACCTGCATTTTTTGACCAGTGCTTTCCATTCCTTCACATCTGAAGAGGACCGAAACAAATTTAACTTCTGTATCTCTCGAGTTCTTCGGGTTACCTATATGCGTAACGGTAAATAAGTCTGCCGATGTACCCGGAAGTGGTAAATCGAAAGTGAAAGTAAACGAGACTTACGGGCCCTATTATCGTTTCCGCCCTACTTCTCTGCAACTACTGGATGGAATTCAACGAAACGTTATGGGAACCTTCAATACCAAGAGGAGATACGCATATCAGTGCCTTGTTCCGGTCAGACACTTTAACTCAGAGTTATAGTCCTTGATTAGTTATGCAGTATGCATAGAGCGCAATAATCGTTTTATGTGCTACTTTTCAGCAACTACTGGCTGGAATTCAATTTAACTTTATGGAAACCTTCATTACTAAGAGGAGATGCGCATATCATTGCCTTGTTTTGGTCAGACACTTAAATCAGAGGAATGGTCCTTGATTAGTTATGCAGCATGAATATAGAGCAATTATCGTTTCCGCGCTACTTTTCTGCAAGTACTGGCTGGAATTCAACGAAACTTTATGGGAACCTTCATGCGCATATCAGTGCCTTGTTCCGGTCAGACACTTTAACTCAGAGTTATGGTCCTTGATTAGTTATTCAGTATGCATAGAGCGCAATAATCGTTTCTGTGCTACTTCTCAGCAACTACTGGCTGGAATTCAATTTAACTTTATGGGAATCATCAATATCAAAATGGGATACGTATATCGTCAGCTTGTTCCAATGAGACCCTTTAACTTATAGTTATGGCCCTTGATTAGTTATGCAGTATGCATATAGAGCAATAATCGTTTTCGCGCTTCGTCTCTGCAACTACTGGCTGAAATTCAATGAAACTTTATGGGAACCTTCAATACCAAAAGGAGATGCGCATATCGTCGCCTTGTTCCGGCCAGACACTTTAACTCAGAGTTATGACACTTGATTAGTTATGCAGTATGCATATAGGTAAACTTTATGGAACCTTCAATACCAAGAGGAGTTGCGCATATCTCGCCTTGTTCCGGTCAGACACTAACACAGAGTTATGGCCCTTGATTAGTTATACAGTATACATATAGAGCAATAATTGTTTCCACGCTACTACTCTGCAACTACTGGCTGGAATTCAATGGAACTTTATGGGAACCATTAATATCAAGATGAGATGTGCATAATTTGTTGCCTTATTCAGACCAGACCATTCATTACAGAGTCATGGCCCTTGATTACTTATGTAGTATGCATATAGAGCGATATTGTTATTTCTTTGCAACTGCTGTATTGATTTCAACAAAAGTTTATGGGAACCATAGATACAAAAAGGCAATTTTCACTGTCTTAAAAAATATATAATGAATGCGTTAATTTCAAACATAGTAGTTACCAAAACATAACAACTTCTTAGAATTAAATTCCTGGATGGTTCGAGATGAAGGCAGATACACTTTCAATAATATATCTTCAATAACTCTTTTTTTCATCTGCTTATCAAATGTGCTGTAGAATTTTGGTAAGCTTAGTCTTGATGAAAAGAACAATATAAATATTCAAGAAGCATTCAGACATTCATTTATTTAGTTATTTGTGGAAACTAGCATTTTCGGACATTGCGTTTATCTATTTTCAATCAAAATAATAACGCTTTCCGAATAGATTGAATCCAACATTCAAAAAGGTTATATTGACCTTGTTCATGGACGGCAATACTTATTACATACCAGTGCATATGTTTCAAGCAAATTCATCGAATCATATAATTATAAAGAACAAAATATGTCGTTGCAAAAGGGTTATGATTTGAAGACATAGTAATTTCATTCATGAGTCTAGGCCATTGTTATTGTATATTCATCAGTTTGCTCTTTATTGGGTCGCTTATCTATATTATCAGACAAAGGGATACCCCAATTAACTCTGCCGTAGATTACATTTGTATTTCTGCAGCATCTAGATAACAGAGAATTTAGTTCGTTTCTATTCCAATTTTTCTCTAGCAATAAGATATTTTTCATATTTGCGAATCGCGAGTCAAAGAAAATAAGATCTATAGTGCCACTCTACAAAAAATCTTCGTATTTTAGTGTGAAAGATAGGCAAGTATATCAATATTTGAAAGTTTTTTTATAAAGGCCTACTCTCTCTAGACTAATGACCTCTTTGTCCCGCTGATATGTTACTTATAAACACCAGTTTTTTTACATAACGTGGAAAAGTGAGAGGTCTTTAGAGCGAATAGACAAAATATAACGCAACCAATCAATATAAAACAATACAGCGAAAAATAAATGATGAATTAATTAATACTCTACATATTCTGGAAGAGGTTCAGCTTCTCTATGCAAATCAATTAAACGATTAACACTAACTCTAGCTTGTTTTGTAACATCTTCACAAAAGAAGGTCCGCACATATATAAAAGATTCTTAACACTCAAAGGAAGGTTCCTTGTCGGACCCTTTCAAGTAGTTATTCTAAAATCTCTAAAGAAAACATAATTCACTCTATTTATCGTGAGTCCATTAAAAAAGATTATACATATTTGTTTATCTTATATTTAACCTTTATATTGTGACATGCTGTATTTTTGCATACCACACTATATAAATCCTCCAGCAAATCTGTCTGATACTATTATGACAAGCTGATACACAGTATCCAAATATCAACGCTAGTGAGCCTAAATTCAATAAATCAAATGTGCGCACAATTTTAAATTCAAGAAACATGATCTTTGTTTATTATATTGTGGATTTCTTTCAGTGTATATTGCAAGAAATATGTTTGCTAGTACTGTTTCCCCAAACTCGATTGAATTATTTGTCATGTTTTTAAATTTAAGTTCTTACCTTCTAAAAGACAAATAACACATTTCGATATGAGAGAGAATCATATTTGATTAAGCAATACTTCGTTTGAACTGCTCTGTATTAACTTAGCTAATAGTGATAGAAAAATTATAAAAAACAAGCGAAGTTAAAGCAAATAGGATTTATCTTGAGGGATTCTGTAGAATGACATTATGAGTTCAATATCATATGGCCATAAAAAATTTGCAATGACTTCTAGATTTTTGGAATAGATAAGCACGTGTGAGACGTGCAAACATGTATTTCTGTATTTTTGCTTAGTCAAATTTATTTGTTTATTCAAATTTGCTAAGCATGCCTATATTCTATTTTACATTTACAATGTTCAGTATGAAGTCCATACTACAATACATTAGCTTTGATGTTGGTAACCTACTCCAACAATATGACATAAAAGACAACCATTTATTACGGTCTTATAGGATATCTTAATCCTGTAATTGGAACACTTCGACCTTCTTGAGTTGTGAGAAGTTATGTAACGCAAATAAATACAATTTAATGTTAGAAATTAAAACTGAAAAGTGCTACATGTACTTTATTAAAAACAACGTTTTTGAACTTCAATTTAGTAAATCCTTGTGTCTGAAGTGTATCGTGACTTAATAAAAATACGAGACCAACAAAACATGTACGGCGCGTTATAAATCTTATACTTTACCAGTTAGGTGCTGATAAGATACATGAATAAGGAGTATGAAATTTATTTTGAGTCAATTGTGGTCTATGTAGATAAATTAGAATTTAGTCAATTTTAGTATATCATTCTGGACTTCTTTAACACTTACCTATCCTCTATATTATTATAAGTTATCAATCGGAGCAAAGGCAATACACTTCAGATTATCATTGGT
Source organism: Ruditapes philippinarum (assembly GCF_026571515.1). NCBI lineage: Eukaryota > Metazoa > Mollusca > Bivalvia > Venerida > Veneridae > Ruditapes > Ruditapes philippinarum. Next base: position 10,940 of record NW_026858561.1, read on the forward strand.
AAGTAGAACAGTAACTGTACGAAATTACTTTCCTCTAATTTAACTCTTATCGAAAGGTTGAGCAAAGCAATCTATCTACTGCGGACTTATGTATGTCTTATCTTACAAAATCTATCTAACAATCTAAAATAATAACATATGTATTCACGATCATGTTGCTAAGTCCCTCTATTTTGTTGTAGTGTCTTTCAAGATCTTAAAAACTCTTTACTGACAGGATCCTGAACTATGCCACGCTCTATTCTGATTACATTTTATATAAAAGAAACACTTTCTCACTCAGTCTAGAAGATAGTCATCTGATTGCAGTATCATCCTTATTTTCAATGGATTTCTTCCACTGTCTGAGAATGTATAGAGTTTTAAAAATGGAACGATAGATGCTGCAGAATTTTGATGCCTATTCATCAGATAGCTTCATCATGAAACCTGCGGCTTACAAAGATATCTAATATTATCTAATCAATTGGATGGTCTGATATAGCATTAGTCACCTATAGTTCTTTTTCTGTGAGGTCTTAAGCTATATGCAGTGACTGAATAACCATGAGAGTGAAGATGTGCATACAAGTCAAGTTTTATTGAAGCGGAAATATAAAACTTCCAATACATTGATCCTGCCTTCCCTTTTTTTTTAATATATACAATGACTCAAATGAGAATAATTTGATTATTATAATGAAATGATCAACTAAATCCTGTTTAACAAGTAGCATGCGTCTATGAGTATATATTTATATACTACACTGTTAAGTGCGCTAACAAAGGTGTTATTTCTTTTCTTATGTGAGAACATATGAAATCCATGTATATAAATACATATATTAATGACTGAGCCATATCAATAGTTAAAGAATTGATACGCTGAAAAGAATTCTGCTTTACAAAGTGTTATACAAAAACACTAGCAGTTGCACGCAGCATGTAACTTACTTCATGTGTTTAATAACTGTACTTACTCTCAACGAAATAAAAAGGCACGAAAGTAGAGGGGAAAAAAACTTGATAAATACTTAACTGAACATTGTATTATAAAAACTAAAATAAAAACATAAATTGCTTCCGATAAGACAAACCACATTACACTTACAAACATAAACATTGAATTAAAGCTTTTAGTTAGCAAGTTCAGAGTATATAAGTATACTGGACAACAAAGAGAGCATTTCCTATTGCCAGTGAAAATTCTGGGCAAGCGCACATATGCAAGCAAAAACATAAACCACCACCCCTTACCGGAATTCACTTATAAGTCACTTACTAGGCTATTTTATATGTAGATTATACTTCACTTAAATACAATTTTACCCCGTATTGCTCATCAAGTATCATGTATAAATGCAAATTATATAAGTGCTTGTATTATAGTGCTGGCATTTTGACATAATAAGTGAAGTATAAGTCTATATAGTAAGTCACAAATATGTGACATGTAAGGTCAAAGATATGTTCAACTTTATATGTTACCATCCTACTGCGAAATAGTCCAGAACAGTCTATTAATAATCCTAACATTGTTCTAGACACAAGTATACCAGCAAGAGTACTGGAACCAAACCCAGACTCTGTTACTAGAGTAGCAAGAAACTGCTCTCAACGTAAATGAGACAAATGTCAGAAGAAAAAGTCTTCCAGAACAGTTCTGCTAGCAAAAGTCCAAAATTGGGGTTCCAGGAAACAGTTCATCTAGAACTTAAGTTGCAACCACCAATAGTGCTTTTAAAAAACAGTTCTGAGCCAAACAGTTCCAGGTCATGTTCAGAACAGCTTCCCCAGAAATTTCTACTTGATGTAATGAACAGTTCTGTCCATTTTCTAACTATCATATAGAACTGTTTAAAGAAACTTCTGTTATACCGTATTACTATTGGAGAAATATATGTGCGATTCATTTAGAGACTAGTAAAGCCTATAATGTGTAGCTTATAATTCCTGAAACCATTAACAAAAGTCCTTCTCAACAGTACAATATCTTTTATATCCAGATACATTTGAAGTGTTACTGCTGTGGTATACGAAATGTTCTATCTACTGAAATATGTGACGATACAGTCTATTGTGAATAACGAGAAATATATACCAATTGTCCGTACATCTCTCTTATATAGGAGAACATTCTGATTAGAGTCCTATACCACATATCTATAACAAATTTGAATTTGTCGAACATTGTATTGATTTTGTTTTTCTTTCGTTACAGTTGTAAACATTAATTGGCAAAACGAGAGACTAACACATTTTTTAAATCATTCACACTTCGTGTTTATTTTTAAACAAACTCATGAGTCTACATGTATCATCAAAACCTGAGCCTGTGTTCCACATGGTTAAGCCCGAGCCGCTCGGAAATACCAGGTGCAAAACTCCTACACCATCTTGCGTATTTATGGTCACGTTAAATTTTTCCCTTGCACTATGTCGCGCCTTTCCACTTTTTAATGATTATTAATGCTCAAATTTTTCTTGCAAACAAATTCAAGTAGTCATTGTTGACACCTTGCGTGAGTACAGCCTCTCTCAGAGTATGTAGTTTTTGCCATCATCTTAATGGAGCGTTTAGGCAACCCTCTCCCGTTGATGTGTTTCTTTCCAGTCCCGCATGTTGGTTTTGACCATGTTTCTTTCCAGTCCGTGTGCATGTTGTAAGTTACCTTCATGGGTAAAAATACCTTCAAAGCTAATCTATAGTAACCTTCCAGACCAGAACAATTATAATTTAGCCAGGGTATTATGTTTTAATTCACAAATGGTGTGTGCCCCATTAGCTGTAAATTCTAATCTAAAACTGAAAAGGAATATTTATCATAGACATCATAAACATAGCGAGGTTCTGCGCAAAGGATGTTGTTTAGAAGCTATATTTACAGGTAAAGCTTAGGAGTTCTACAAATTAACAAAATGTGTTGGAGGAACAATACACTAGTGCTGCGATGGTAAAAAAAGTAAGCCTATCTTTCTGAATAAATACTTGATAGCTATCTTCAATGGGTTAGGATACTACGTCATCACTTATGATCCCAATCGGACTGTTTTTCCATCGATTCGAACGGTAAAATATGTTTATTTTATTTATTTATTTTAAGGTGTGTTTATTTTTTAACTCAAAAAAAACATGAATTGCAAAAATAATAAGATTTTTTTTGTCTTTTTCCCCAATATTATAAATCCTGTTTTCATTCGATATTTACTTATCATACCAGTATCGTATAATTATTATTCCTCAAGATGGCACAGACCATCTTTATTGTGTTAAATCCTATGTAAGATTCGACGCTTAATCAATCTATGGTCTTTACTGGCTCTACACCTATCACATTGTCTCGAATGTGACTATGTGTTATTATACAGAACACTCACTTCTTTGTATTTTTCATTGAGATCGTGGTGATTGTAATATATTCCTCCATGTTGCCTGTTCTATAAACTCAGGTATCAAAGGATCTGATTCAGCCAAACTTCATCGAATACGAATGACATACATGCGTTCTGAAAACATATCTCATTGTTCGTCAATATTTTGCGTACATTGTGTTGTGTAAATGGCTGCTCTCTTAGAACACTTGGGCTATAAGTCATAGATGCTAGGGTCTTGTGGAAAGAAAAAATATAAAGAGTTTTTTTAGTATCCAAACAATTAATATTAGAATGCAAAAGGCAATAATAACTAGTGATCATTTGAAAATATCTTTATTGAAAGTGCAAAGAATAAATGAGTGTGTTCATGAGCAGTATTTTATGAATTCAAATAAAACGAATATTGTCTACCTATCCTAGAAATAGTTTATCATTCAAAGACTACATTTTATGTAAAGCGAGCTCCGCTTTCCTTCTTAGTATACCTTTCGTTAGGTCTTAAACATTTTATTGAGTGGCGTTTATCCCTAAAAATTGCAAACAGCAGACACCAATCAGTTTAAATTAATTGCTTAATTTTTGCTATTTTATTTATTTAACATGATATAATCCAAAAATATATATCTTTGCATATGCATTTTGTACCGCGCTCTGTGGTCAGGATGTTAAGTCGAGGACTTGTAATCCGTTACCCTCAGCGTGTGTCTCGATCCCCGGAAGTGCTTTGGTAGATTTAGCCCGGAGGAAGGTAGTCTATACTGGTGTAACTCTCCAACAGGAACGATGCGTTAGGAAAACTTACCGCATATGACTGCAGAATCACTGTTCGGGAAAGGCGTCCGCACACGTCATCGTATAACATCACCCACTAAAATGGTAAAACAAAATAAACAAACAAAGCTGCAATTGAATACGCTGCATTTCTTTCCAAGTTCAAACTTGTACAGTTTAACATTGACATATAAAATATACAGGAAATTGACAGTTTAAATGAACCAGTTTATACCATAACCTAAAGCAGTCATTATGACAGATTTCAGCACCGTACAAGGATAACCAGAATTAATAACCACTATCTTAGCTAAATCCTATTTTTTCGATAATTGCTGGTATAGTTATATAGTAGAAAAAAACGGTAGTATGTGATCCAGGACAGTGAATAATGTGTCAATTTGGCTTTTCAGAAAAATTAAAATGAAATTCATTGCCTCGTTTAATGGCCATTGAATTATATCTATTTCCTCTCATAGATATTTTTTCCTGCTTCAATGTTAACATTCTAAGTCACTGGACATTTCCAATAGTTTGCAACAAACTATTCATAAACGATAATTATGAAGAACCCGCACAGAAACAATCTATATGATCATTGATAGCCGAACATTACGACGTCTCGTTCTAAGATCGCTGAACATGACAAATTAAATTTGAAATTCGGTTCTTAAAGACCTGAGAGAGAAGCTTTATTTAACGCTCGGTCGGATTTGATTCGGTTTATCTTATGCATGACAACTACAATAAATTGAAAGATTTTCTATGAAAGATAATCTTCTCTTTTTCCTCGCACACCTGTTTTATGGTTTATTTTTATAGGCCATCCTTTTTATTGTATGTTTAAGGGCGAAGGATGTTATATTGTATACAGAAGATTGATCTTCCCAAGAAAAATAAAATAACAAAGGAGAAATGTGTCTATAATATCAGGGAAATTAAGTGGATCAATCTTATTATTGAAAAGAGGTGAAAAGAAATAAAGTTTAGTCATGCGATACTTTACATATAGAGAGATAAAAGAATCAGTATTTTCGCTATTTAAAATATAAAAGCGTCGTGTCTATTAATTCTCTCATACTAACAGACAGAAAATATTCCTCACAATGCTCTGATATGTTGCAGATGCAAGTCTGGTTGAACGCACTATATGTGTGACGAACTTCGTTATTTTTATATGAAAATATATAAAGTAATGTACTGCGAGTACTTGCAGAATTTGTTATAATGTGTGCACAGTGAACACTACCAATAGATGTTTACCATTGAAGCAGAATAAGAGGACTAGTCTAATATGATGATGCAAATAGAGTTAGCTTAATAATTCTGACTTCATGTGGCTCAGTTTAACCAGTGAAATTCTTAGATTCTCACCTTTTAATCTATAACAATTATATACAATTTTACACAGAAATATTAATCAAAAAAATTTAAAAATATAATGACATCTAATTAAACTGGTCAAATGCAGTTACGGTCAAATTAAAATGCGTTCAATTAAAATCTAAAATAAATTCTCTTGATATATTGCAAGGCTTACAGAAGTTGAAAGCTTTTGATCAATAATTAAAATATATCGCGTAGGATATTACTCAGCTGTGTTCACAATTATCTGATTTGAATCCTCTTCTATACAAAACTTATTAACTTAGAAAATTAATTTATTGGATAATTTACCACTCTTATTTTTTTATACATGTTCGATTGATAAAATTAATTTTGTCTATGATATTGAAAACAAAGAATTTATAATTATTTACTTATCAAATAGCCTGAAGCACTGATTGTATTCAATCTGCCGCATATAAATGATTATGCTGTCTTATCTAAACGTTGCTTAATCTGCAATTTGCTACTCCAAGAAAAAATATAGCAATATGCGGCCAACTGAATTACAGATTATTAATCTGTAGAGAATAACACTTGTTGTTTGTTTAATGAATAAAATTACTTTGAAAGTGTATGGGACAGAAGTAAGAATTAACTAAACAAACTAAAATCAGAGAACAATAGCTTTACTTAACTCTCTATATAAAGTGGTAACAATAAATTAATTATACATCCCAAAATATTGAATGCATTGCAGTACATTCCATGGACTATAGATCCTTAACATGTATGACGATATTATGTTATATATGTAATTTTTATAAATTATACCCAGTAAAAACAATACCTAGGAATACTATAAAATTGCTACATAAGCTTACCTAACGTAAACCATTTCAATATTTATCTCATGATGAAAAGTGAAACTTGTGAACAGTTTAATTTCAATAAAATTTAAAAGAACGAAAAAATATAGGTATTTTGTGAGGAGTAAATATCTAATAATTTTTAAAATTATTCTGAGTATTAAAAAAAATTAAAAAAATTTTTCTTTTTTTTATAATAATTTCTGTATTCTAAAAATAAAAAAATCTTGTCATTTGTTATTGATTCAATATTTCTTTTTAATATTTTTTTCAACAAATCTGTTTTGCTGAATAAAAAAAATTAAATACCGACCTTGTTAAAATTAGTTTCAGTCATTGTGAGACACCTGAATAATAAATTACAGATAATTTGTTAAATTACTAAACAGCCGCAGATAAATCCAGTCAAAAATAAAATTTTATAAAATATACTTCTTAAAGTTAAGTTTTCTCCACTTTTTTGACAAACAAACCATTATATAACAGGCGAAGGATAGTGGGAGCGATAGTAGAGGCAAATAAATAACTAGGAGAGCCGTTTAATATAGAATGCCAAAAACGAACGAACATCAAGGCAAATACTGAGTGGGATCTACAAAAATAGACTGTGACTGGCACATACTATATAAGCAGAAATAATTATAAAAATAAAAACGATTTAAAAATAATAAATATAAGAGTATATAATAGTCATATTTATACCTTCGAAATCGCAATTAAAAATCATTATAACTATGCTCCGATTGGGATATCATAATTGATACCGCTAGATATCCTCACCATTGGAAAGATAGCTACTTCAAGTATTTATTCAAAGATAGTGCATACTTTTATTTACCATCCTAGCACTCCAGTGTTATATGATTCCGTTCCAACAACCATTTTGTCTAATATTTTGTAAGAGAACCCACTATCTTTATAAATATAGCTTCTATAACAAAACATACGCTTGGCCATGTATAATCGAGTCGATAATATTGTTTTATGTATAGACTGTCTATTTATCACCTACATTCATTCTTCTTCAGTTTGTAGATTAGAATTTACAGCTAATGGGGCAACACCATTTGTGAATAAAACATACCCTGCCAAAGTTATTAAGTTGTTTCTGATACTTAAGGTTTCTATAGTATTAGGCACTTTGAGAAGGTTTTTTACTCCATGCAAGAAATCGTTACAACATAAGCACACGGTATGGAAAGAAAACATCAAAAACCAGCGATGCTACTGGAAAAGCAAAAACGAGTCGAGAGAAACCGGGAGAGGTTCCTAAAGCCTCATTAGACAATGTGTCATGCGCAACTACCATCGGGCGTGCGTGAACGAAGCTGGCGACTCCTACTCACCCACAGCGTGTGTAAAATCAATGACTACTGAAGTTTTACGAAAGGAGCAATAATTCGACAGATATCTTAAAAGTTGCAGGCGGCGAATGTGTGCAGGGAAAGAAACTTTTACTAGTAGTCACATGAGAGACAACATTACCCTACAATAGTGGAGTGCTTAGCATTAAGTGTGAGAGCTTATCAGTCATATTATAATGCCACCTCCGGCTCCGCGCGCTTGTAAGCGCATGGGGAAAGGCTCACGCTTTGATGCTTACCATGGTATGGCACTGAGTTTGTTTAACTAAACACCAAGTGTGAATACTTTTTAAAATCTTGTTAGTTCCAATGTTTGACAAGCATCTAAGAAAGTGTTCTTGCCAACGTCCTACATATTTGATAGACCAAGTTTTAGAATTGACCCTGAAACTGTTTCAGAACAAATATCCAAGCATCAAGAACAGAAGTTCTAAAACCAGTTCTAAATAAGTAAGAACAATGGAAGAACTGTTCCATACATTCAAGTAGAAATTTCTGGAACTGTTCTGAACATGAACTGGGACTTTGTGCTACAGGAACTGTTTTTAGCCACTATTGGCTGCAACAAGTTCTAGAACTGTTCTGAACCCAATTTGTACTTTTGCCTGACAGAACTGTTCTGCGAACTTTTCTTCTGACCATTTGTCTCATTTTAACGTTTTTGCAGAGCAGTTCTGAAATACTCTATACAGATCTGGGTGTTCCAGTAACTCTTCTGTATACTTGTTCTAGAAACAATGTTAGGATTATTATTAGAACTTTCTGGACTATTTCGCAGAGGATGTAAACATATAAGTTGAACATATCTTTGACTTACAATGTCACAATGGGACTCTATATATTAAACTTATACTTCACTTATATGTCAATAATGCCAGCCATTATACTACATGCCCACTTACATCTAATTGCATAAAATTACATATTACTGACTTAATAGTTAAATGACTAAGTTGAAGTATTAACTCTTACATATAAAATAGCCTATAAGTGACTTATTAGTGGGAAATTCCGCTAAAGGGGTGTGGCTTTATGTTGCTGCATATGTGCGCTTGCCCAGATTCACTTGCGGCCCAATAGTGAATGCTCTCTTGTTGTCAGTATATTATAAATACTCTGAAACTTGCTAACTAAAGGGCTTATTCAATGTTTTCTGTTTTGTAATGTAATGTGGTTCTGTCTTATAAGAAGGCAAATTTAGTTTTTTATTTAGTTTTTATGTACCATACAAATACGTCTCTCAAGTTTAAGTATTTATCAGTTTTTCCCCATCTACTTTCTCGGTGCCTTTTTATTTCGTTGCGAGCAGTAAGCTACAGTTATTAAACATGAAGTGTAAGTTAACATTTGCTGTCTGTCAACTGCTAAGTTGTTTTGTAAATATATCAGTTTGTAAAGCAGAATTCTTTTCACTATTCTGTTAACTGTGTTGGACCATTTAGTAAAACATGTGTACATATACAAAAGAAGAGAATCCAATTAGATAACAATAATTGAGACATTATTATGATAATGAGCATTCTACTTAGTCCAAAAAGAATTGTCTCGTCATTTTCACTCTATAGATATTTATCAAGTTATTTATTTGGGCATTTTACTAAATAAAAAATGAAGGGAAGGCAGGCAGAGAGTTTTATTTCTTTGAAGCGACACAAATGACGATCACAATTTCCCATTTCAAGGCTAACTTGCATAGAGCATATGTAGCTTCACAAGAGAGACAAAAAGCGTGGGACATGCTTCCCAATCAATGAAGGATATATTAAAATGTAAGGCCTATCTTCCAATTGATGGAAACGATGCACTTATCTATCGACAGACCATTTTTAAAACAACATTCTCTATATATCACGAATGCGGATTAAACCTGAATCAGATGACACTTGTAGGAACTTCTTTTCTAACAGAACGAATGCTCGCTAGACAGGGGCAGAATTACCCACTGGAAGCATTATACAAACAAGAGACTTAGCAAGTCATTTGACATTTTTAGAGAAGTTGAGATAGCATTAAGTCCAGTAGATAAGATGCTTTGCTGCAACAATCTCTCAAGATAGAGGTTAAAATTAGAGCGAAAGTAGATTTCGTACATGTGTCACTGATCTAAGTTTACTCAATAATCTAGAAGTATGTATTGCTTTGCTCCTCAACACATGAAGAGATCAATGTAAGATCAAAAACCAATCCATTTCTTTATTTCTCTTAGGTACACCAAAACAAACTCTCTTTCAAGGAAAATTAAATACGCCGTACGAGTTTCTGTTCACTTATACACTTATCTCCTATATAGATCTGAAAGTGAGGATTTATATAGATTTTGCTACTTCAAATTGAAGAAGGGGCCAAAGTTAGACCAGCTGTATTTCAGCTTTGAGAACAGAGCTGATTAGTACTTTAAAAATAATTCTCGACAAAAAATGCACTTAAACAAAATTTGAAATACACACAAATAAATTTTTGTAACTACGCTATAAAAATTACAAAAAACATGATTTGCTAACCTGGTAAACGGTCACATGCGCTTAAATCTGTTCCAAAAATCTAGAAGTCATTTGCAAAATTTTAAATTAAGAGGCCATGAGTGAGTATTCTGAAACTCATATGTTCATACTACAGAAATCCCTCAAGAAACCCTTCACTATGTGGCTCCTGATGCGGAGAGAAAACTTCAGTAAGTTGGGGAACAACGTTACTCTGGAAAGTCATTAGCCGAAATTGCTCTTGATGAAGGTATGTAAAATGCTGTATGTATCCATCAGGATTTTATTGTTGCAAATAAGTTGAAATAATTACAGAATTTTTTTAATGCAAATAGAAAACTAATTTACTCGCCTATGCGTGCCACAGTGAACCCTCTAGTTGAGACTATTTACTTAATATACTTATAAAAAGACAATATGTAACTTTGTCCTGCAATTGACCTCCCTTTGTTATTCATTATTTGCTGTTGTTTTTTGTTGTTTTTTTCCAAGCTTGCTTCCTTTTCAGTTTGAAAAAAATGTTCTTTAAATATAGCCAAGAGGTCATTTCCTATATAGGTTACAAGCCTACCTTTCAATAAAATTTAAATGGGTACCAGCTTTTCTTAAAAGTATGAGAGAATATAATAAAGAAAGAATCTGTGCTGAACAGACAGGGGCTGTACATATGCATGGTGCTATAAAGAAAGGACCAATGGTTATGGTATTATAATGCCAACATTCACAGTGGCACACCATGCAAGTTCAGAAGAGCTTTGCTTAACACAGCAATTCCAACTATAAAAACACAGGGCTGTATGATATGGCAGGGGTGTATAGAAGTAAGGAGCCAGTTCGGGCATATGGTAATGTTTTAATCCCCACCAAGATTGTCCCCATGATGCCACAGTGGCACATCCATGCTAGTTCATTAATACCTTCTATTTACCTGTCCAGCAAAATAAAACATACAGGACGTACGTTTTGAGTGAATATGGCAAGAACTTTATTTTCTTTTTTTGCTATTTATTGTGTTGCTATGATAACTTATCTGCACCTTACACCCCCCCCCCCAAAAAAAAAAAAATGAAAACAAAAAAAAAACAGTCAAATGTATTGGTCCAAAAAGGAGATGAATACCCCTCGTCTTTTGGATCACATCTGATCTGTCAAATTAAACATCGATCTTTTCAAACAAACCTCTTAGGATGTCTATCGAGTCAAAAGAAAAATATGAGTGCAAAACAGGCAAAGAATCGAAATGAAGACACAGCTGGTTTGGATGCCTAAGAAGCTGGTAAGAACAAAAAGGTGCTCATGAATCACCAAAAACTTACATATTTATTAGAGTTTAACACCGTTCAAGATTACTTTCTCCCCCGAAGATTGCTTACAAAAAGTTACAGTTTATATCGTATATGATTAATTCTCCATGTACAAACACACTTTGGAGCAAACGAGAAGAGAAGCTGCTATTAGAAGTGTTTTTTTGAAAAAGCATTTGAGACTGATGAAAGTTAACAGTAAAATTGAGAATGTTTAAATGCCACAAAGAAAAAATCCTAGACCTCTTTGCAATTTAATTAGAAAACAATTTAAGTTTTGCTGTTTAGAGTACTGTACTTTCCAAATCTGTACTAATGTTGATAACATCAAGAATCATCCCTCAAATTACAGGAAGTTGTGTTTTATCAACAGTGATGATGTCTTTGATATAAAACGAAACTTGTTGTTTTATTTTAGAATGATCAGAGAAGAGTTAAAGGGATTAACGGTGTAGCAGGAAGCGCTCTCCAGACTGCGCTTAAAAACTATGTAATTACGTGTTGAAGCAGTAGCGATAAGAACATTAATATTAAAAGTCATTGCCAGAAGCGTGGAGTGCGGAGTCACAGTCCATACTTATGATCAAACAGAGGTTATGTTATTTTCAAATATAAGGCTCAGGACAAAATAAAATTGAATATTTTGTGAGTCTGATCAATTAAAGTTTCCTTTGAATGATATATCTATTTATCCATAAATTCCTAGTGTTGTTACAATCTAAAAAATACGTATTACAAACCATTATTATTCTATTTGATAGTAGTTTTGATTTTCGAGATTTCAGCTTAATTGGGACGATCACTAACCCTGTACTGAGAGGAGCGTTTGACAAGGAACAAAACATCTAATCGCACTAGAGCTACTGGACGCCCGAAGTTAGTTGTTGCCCAGAAATGCATGAGAACCACGGACTAGCCGCATCAGCCCTGTGCCTCTTCAAACCAAATTTGGCATTCTATCCATGTCGATACCACCATACGGTAGATCAGATGTAGCACTTTGTAGCAAAGACCAAACTTAGGAGGCTGACTGCATAAATATATGATAATGTCGAATATTATAGCATTCATCTACTGCATCACATAATTTTGATAAGTAATCTTTATTCAGTTGATTTCTACTCATAGAACTTAACGTTTCCGGCTGTCTACTACTATGACTATGTAGCCTAAATTCACTAGCTGACTCACATATAGATAGCCAATCTCGGTATAATCACAAAAGAACCATATATCTTTCTCGTAAATACTAGACTTATGGTGACAAACTGTCACCCATCAGCAGTTTTAGCTTCTCTGCTTTATGCGCTATAATGCACACTTTTAAGTATTATTTTTATCTCCGATATCTAACAATTAGTGACACATTGAGCGAGAAAGTATATATAGATATTATGCCTAGTAACTGGCTGTTAACCTAAGGTATATATTTAGAAATAACTGAATGGAGTGAAGAGTTGTTCTAGTTGCATCTTCATACAACATGATTATGAAAGCGCTGAGCAGTAATGTATCTCAACATTCTACACACATGGAAAATACTGACGGCGCACCAGTCACGACAATAGGTGAGATCCAGACCCTATCCCAGAGAACAGGCGTGAGGCACATATTCGCACTCGCATACAATATTACAGAATCATAATATGTAATGCAAATGAGAAGATCAGGTTTATATATGCACAAAAACATTTATGCCACCTCACTGTATCACTAATCTAATTGTGGAAAAATTTATAAACTAAGTCCAGTGCTAACAGGGATAGCTTACATAGTGACACGCTGATAAAGACTATGATAATCGGCAGACTCCCAGCAGTTATCCGAGACCAAATAGCTCACAAATGTCTGCTTATATCAACAGTGACCAGTGAGAGCGCTTGATGAATAAATGATATGTTGCTATATAATAAGTACATTACAACTCCCTTCCATACGGCCAAATTCAACTGCTATCTGATCCAAAATATTTTTAACGGGTAAACTCTCAGGTAACTTATACTATGTAGTTGTTGCTGCGTGCAATGAGCGAGTACTATTACTCCTTCAACGATCCGAACGAATAATAGCATACCATCGTATCAGTAATTACGTAGTGAATAACCAAAGAATCTCAAACAGGGCGTGGTGATGAAGGTTGTGCGGCGATGAGCGACAGAAATCAAAAAGTGTTCTGGTGATGTGAAGTAGCAGAAACTAATGAGACACTGAGTATAGATGAGAACAATGTGAGTTACATTATATCACTGCACATAAATCTCGTTTCAAAGAGCAGCAATAACTAATACACATGACGCTTTCGTTTACTTTCCTTCTAAAATGCTTCTGGGCATATATATTCTCGGTAAACAGATGTCATATGCCACAATCATATTATTAATGATGTGTGCGGTAATAGTAATAGGAAGAAATATATAGGTAATAACCAGGAGAGCGCACCATATATGATGGCCGCAAGCAGTAACACGTGAGACAGCGTGTGTAAAGGTCCCCGGTCATATAGAGCAGGAAAGCCTAAAACACCAGGAGCTATTATAATAACTCTCTATATAACAAAACATTGGTTGAACACCCATTATGGAAATAACAATGCTCAATGTCTATGATACTCATAGAGACATAGCGCTTGTTTGGCTCGATAGATTATTAGTAAAAGAAAGTATCTGTTTAACAAATAATTTTTATCTCAGTGATTACCACACTAGATAGTCATAATACTAGTCCCACACACCTTTCGGCCGGCCACCCACCACAAAGTATCTGAGCACTTTCAAGGCGGCTGCAATTTTCCTCACTGGAGAGTATATGGATAGTGACATAGCTAGTTTCATATATAAATATATCTGAACTGCTATAGTACATTATTCACATGACTTTTTACGTATATATTTAAGTGAGCATTATATATAGTTATATCTATATAGACTATATATATTATAACACAGACAATTAAATATATGTGTAAAATATTTGCAGATACTTGGTACTCCTCCAGTACTGGGGGTGGAGCTATTGTATGAAACCTCCTCACAGATCTCTCACTATCTTACTCCTATGTGTATATAAATAATTAGATCTGCGTGGAGTGTCCGCATTATATAAGGACTACATGGCGCTAATAGTACGTGAAAATCACACGATAATTGAAGCGCTTAATTTCTCATTCTCGAGTCTCCTTTCGTTGTATATTTATTAGCGATGCTCTCAATTTGTGGTTACATTTTTTAACTCCTCTATTATGATATAACTATATAATGACTGTAGAACACACCATTGAGTAAAGTGATTCATGTGACTATGAGAACATCATGAGCATCTAGACAAGACTATTGGAATCACTATTATTCTTTATATAAAGATGAGAGTGTTGTGAGATGACAATATGTATTTAACAACTTGTTTACTATTAGTAAACTAGATAGCAGCTTTATATATCATACTAAGTCCCCGAAGCGCAGACATGTAAACCTTCCCACACGCGTGAGTGTAAAAGAGTATAATAGGTTTATTATGTATGAAATTTCTCCTCAGTTTTTCTGTGAATTCCTCAGACTACTATCATATAAATCAATCTTTGACTATGGACATGTACAAACAATGAGAGTGAATTTAGAGTTACTAATTGTATATCTACACCTCCTAAAAAATTTGACAACTCAATAAATTCACACATTAAATATCGAAAGCTCTTAGGAACCATTTATAAACCTATATATAGAGACACGAAATATGAGATAGCTCTTATATCAACTACATATACACTGATGCTTAGTATGTATATAGATCCAAGGTGAAAGAACTGCAAAGTAAGAGCGACGCACCAACCAGCAGCGCCGATCTGTGGGTGCGTCAATTTAGCCACTATATGAGTGGGCCAGTTATGTATATGATGACTTACGATAACCAAATATCGTGATATAGACACGAGGTGATCTTGCGAGCTCTATCACAAATCGTTAATCATTCTACTATAAAAGTTAATATATGAGATTACCTGACTCACATAGCCGTTGCACCTAATTTAACTAAACAAGAGAGAATAAGAATTATTGTATAGCCTGATAAATCCATTTATTTTAATTACTTCTATTGAACTTAAAAACCAATAAATAATATAGTAAAATACATATATATAAGATACAAAACCTAATGGAGACCCTCGCACCCCGTGAACGGAGTCGCCAAAACTTTCATACACATGGACAGGAGCGAGAATCATGTTAAAAGAATTTGTTCATGAACAGAGAGCTATATAGGAAATCATTTCATGTGCATTATCCTCGAATACTCAGTAGCATTACTCACTATGCTCATCAAGGAATACAAATAGCTCCGCATCTCGAATAGCGAATAGATTACTCTCATCCCACAGATGAGGATTTTTCAACCTGTTTATCACGTCATATTTGTACTGTCTCAATAACTGAAAATAGTCAAATTACCCTCAGGGAGACAGTGTAGAGTTCCAATGTTCAGAAAGCCAACATAGATGGACTATCTCTCCCCTCAGAAGTCGAGAGCTACTCTATGACATAGCAGTAAAGCCGGATATTGAATGACGTGTCAACTATGGAGACAAGAGCTATATATCTATTGCCTAAATATAATATATATATCTCGGATGATAAGTAGAGCACACACATGACAAATTCATTAACAGTATAGCAAAAGAACAATTTTCTTTTATTTATAACATTATCTCGTGTGCGAGAGTATAGAGCAAAACACACTGTTTTGGATAGAGCCACACGAACAGGACTGTTGGACATTTTGACACATAGGGACAAAATATTTATTCATACATTACTCTTTGTGCATATCAACAGGGAGCGCCATAGATGATACCAATGATTTATATAACTCAAAAAATCAAACTACGTGGCCCAATATAGTAACTCATAGTACTAATAGAAGATTTTTAAATTTTGTTGACCTTTACATATGCAAAACAGACCTTCGGAACCCATTTGAACAACTTTGAAAGAGGACACCAAGGATCATTTGCTTGTAAAAATAATGAATAAACAAGATCAACAAGCGAAAGGTGGCGTTCAATGTAATAGTTTGGTTGAATTGTGACATGAAGTCATTGTTCCAGAGGTGAGGATGTTGTTTATTGTTAAAAGTTGACGACGGGACGACGGACACAGAAGCCATCACAAAATAGCTCACCCTTTAGCATTGCTCAGGTGAGCCTAAAATAGTAAATTTAAATTACTTTAATACTAATTGTCCCCTTAAGATGTTAGGATTTTTTTCTTTTCTAATTGTTACCTAACAAAGGTGGATAGGATTTGACCAAAAGAAGAGGAAAAGAACGGGAAAAGAATACGCTGGACAAGATCGACGAGCAGCATCACTTCACCCTGCTGCAAATTTACGTAGACGCTTACAAGGAGGAGAGGAGCCCGCAACTCGCTATATACGTCACGGTTTAACACACTCCAAAAGAAAAACCCTTTTTTAAAATATATCAAAGAAAAAAAGAAGAGTCCGAAAGAAAAGAAGAGGTAGAAAAAGAAGAGGTGGTAGAGGATCTTGTGGTTGTCGATGCCATAGAGGCAGAGGAGCCCCATGATAGCGGATTGGAAAATCTCAAGGTCTGTGTTCACCAGGAAGGTATGAGAGAGGTGGAGAAGCAAACAGTGGTGAAATGTGTTGATGCTAATTTTCATGTAGACCATTTGGCTAGACGTTTAGGGGTCAATTCTCTTAATGTGGGAGAATTGATCAAAATGGCACAGCCTAAACACTTGCAGCTGTTAGCTGAGGAGGGAAGTGATCAGAGTTGCTGTGATGTGGCAAATTTTGTGGATACGGTGAGCTACCACTCTACAAAGGATATTGAAGCATTGAGGGCCCAGGGTTGTTATGTGACGGTAGGAATTCACCCAACCAAAGTAAGCCAGCTTACCGGGACAAACTTGTCTCGTTTAACTAGCTTATTGCCTGTGCCTTAGGAGAAGTGGGTCTTGACTTTCAAACCCCTTCTTCATCCTGGCCTGAACAGAAGGATGTTCTGTGCCAATGTCTGCAGATGCTGCAAGAGGACATGTGCTGGTATTGCATTGTATCCACTAGATTGCAGCAATGCCTATGTCGATCTACTATATATCCTCAAAGGCATTATTCCCTCATCAGCTGTGTTACAGCTTCATTGCTTTACGGGTACTAAGGCAGATGTGGAGAGATATCTGAAGCATTTTCTAAATTCATACTTCAGTTATGCTAATTTTGTGAAGAAGTATGTAGGTACCCAAATTGATGGGTGTCCAGGAGGTGCCATGTGATCGTCTCTTGATCGAGACAGATTCCCCATATTTTCCATGTGGGGGATCACAGATTTCTACTCCTGCCAGTATTGTTTTTGCGGCGGAGGAAGTGGCAAGGATTAGAGGGAATGATATGCTAGACATCTTCAAGGTCACCTCGAAAAATGCTTTGAGGATTTTCAAGTGATAATAGGCATTGTGAGAAGATTGTCTGTTAGGCAAAGATGAAGATTGCCTTTTAGGCAAAGACGATTGTCTGTTAGGCAATAAAGAAGATTGCCTGAAAGGCAATGAAGAAGATTGCCTGTTAGGCAATAAAGAAGATTGCCTGTTAGGCAATGAAGAAGAATGAAGAAAATTGTCTTGTAGGCAATAAAGAAGAGGATGAGTCGAAGGAAAAAAGAAGGAGATGGCTTGCCTGGTAGGCTTAGCAAGTTGTCCGGGCTTGCATTGGAGGGTGTTCTCTTAGAAGATTGCCTGTTAGGCAATGAAGAAGAATGAAGAAAATTGTCTTGTAGACAATAAAGAAGAGGATGAGTTGAGGAAGGAAAAAAGAAGGAGATCATGGTTCATACCAAATTCTCAAATCAAAATTCAAGGACTATTCAAGGTAAAATTGTCATTTTCAAGGCATTTTTGTCCCGATTGATCTTATTTAAAATTATACTTTTACAACCATATCTGTGATATACATTTTTATTGCAATTGATCTTATTTAAAATTATACTTTTACAACCATATCTGTGATATAAAACATGTAAATAAAACATGTGTATTTCAATTTAAGGTTCAAATGACTAGAATTGCAAAACAGTGACTATATTTAGAAAATCAGCACAATCAGTAGAATATATGAACACCAAAACTGTAACATATAGGTGATTGAGTAAATTCACACAACTCTATCTAGTTTTTCCTTTCTTTTTTGGATTTCTCTTCCAATTTCCTCAACTTCCAGTTTCTTTTCTTTGAAGCCCTTTCTTAGAATGTTTGATTCAGTCACAAATCAATGATTACTAGAAGTGGGTGGGGGTGGTATTGTCATGCCATGCACAGTTTCCGTTGTGAATTGGGATGGCACAATGTTATTATTTAAATCAGATCTACTGCAATTTTCAGTTTTGACATTTATAGTTCCTTCCTGTCTGACAAATGCAAGGCCACACTTCGTCAATGACGACTTGATGTCTAGATTTTTTAGGTGCTTTGCACCCCTCGCATGCGATGTTAATGCACTCTCTCCCATTTGCGACAAATCGATGGTTTTCATAGAATCTGGGTCAGCTCGGCCCTAAAACGTACTCGGCCCCCGAGTCAGCTCGGCCCTGTTCCAACTCGGCACGGGTCAACTCGGCCCACTTTTCTTATTGATATTTAGGTTTGTGTTATCACTATTAATTTTATTGTAATTATTTCTAATACACCTATCGACAGTTTCCAAATTAGCAGCAGACAATCTTTTCTTATCAGTAGAATTGCGAGTAAAGATAATCACTGTATTTCTGACTTAAATACCTTCAGTGTCAAACAATGTGCTGAAATATATATTGTTACGGCCTATTATTATCAATCAGTGTGTATGTTAAGGATACCGATTTATTAGGTGATAATTATGATTGACTGATTCATTCCAATTTGATTATTGACCACCTGCAATTAATTAGAAGCTTATGATTTGAAGTTAACACGTTTTTGTTTCATATTTTTTTGAATGTTACTTTACAAACAAAATGCCTCTAAGGAAACACATTTTGATTAGATCGATCTATATCAATTTTATCGAATCTGCAAGACAAATAAATAAAAAAATCTAAATGTTCTTATGTCGGCAGAAGTATAATTATATAATAATAACATATTTCTCATTATTCATTTACCTTAACAAAATGCAAAGCAAAGTTAATACGTTATATATATTTTTGTAAAGTGGGTCAAGTTGACCTGTGCCGAGTTGACCCGTGCCATGTTGGTATAGGGCCGAGTTGACTCGGGGGCCCGAGTACGTTTTAGGGCCGAGCTGACCCGGACTCTATGAAAACCATTGTCCGTTTTCATACACATGGTACATTGTGCTTTTCGTGGGTCTTGTATAACTTGTTTTACCCAACTGTATTGTTGAAGCCATTTGAAGCCATTTGAGCTGAAACGTACATTTCTTAGTATATTTTCATATTTTTTACTTCGCAATGGAAGCTGACATTTTGTACACAATTTGCGATGACGTCATACACAAGTGCTTGTTAAAATCCGTGCCAAAACTGTAACGCTGGCTAAAGTTATAAGTTATATTCGAATTACGTTCTATAAAAGTCATATCCGTGGCGGACAGGAGATACCGAATATGACTTATCTTTTATAAATTGATTATTTTATGATTTATTTTTCTCGATACTTTGGTTAATAATAATATGATGTTTTTACATGCAAAATTTTGTTAAATTTGGTCAATAAATAAAAAAGTTATAAGTTATATTCATTGCGTTTTCTATAAAAGGCATATCCGTTGCGGACAGAAGATACCGAATACAACTTATTTTTTATAAATTGATTATTTTATTTATTTTTTTTTTTCTTGATACGATGTTTAATAATAATAAAATGATTTTACATGCAAAATATCATTAAATTTGGCCAATAAATAAAAAAGTTATAAGTTATATTCAAATTACGTTCTATAAAAGTCATATCCGTTGCGGACAGAAGATACCGAATACGACTTGTTTTTTATAAATTGATTATTTTATTATTTATTTTTCTCGATACTATGGTTAATAATAATATGATGTTTTTACATGCAAAATTTCGTTAAATTTGGTCAATAAATAAAAAAGTTATAAATTATATTCATTGCGTTTTCTGTAAAAGGCATATCTGTTGCGGACAGAAGATACCGAATATGACTTATATTTTATAAATTGATTATTTTATTATTCATTTTTCTCGATACGATGGTTTATAATAATAAAATGTTAAATGCAAAATATCGTTAATTTTTGTCAATAAATAAAAAAGTTATATGTTATATTCGTTGCATTTCTATGAAAGGCATATCCGTTGCGGACAGAAGATACTGAATATGACTTATAGATCATAAAGTTTTTTCTCTCCATACGATATTTTTTTCATAATAAAATGAAATAATCTGCCAAAAATGGTTAAATTTGATACATAAATAAAAATGTTACATGTTATATTCATTGCATGTTCTAAATAAAAGTCATATCCGTAACGGAAAGAAGATACCGAATATGACTTTGTAAGTGACATATATTGCACGCACTGTATGAAAGTCATATCCGTGGCGGACGGGAGATACCACCAGATACCAAATATGACTTTTTTTTGGAAATTGCTTAATTTTTTATGATTTTTTTTCAAATCGATGTTTTATAATAATAAAATGATTTTACATGCTGCAAAATATCGTTAATTTTTGTCAATAAATAAAAAAGTTATAAGTTATATTCGTTGCGTTTTCTATAAAGGCACATAAGTTGCGGACAGAAGATACTGAATATGACTTATTTTTTATAAATTGATTATTTTATTATTTATTTTTCTTGATACGATGTTTAATAATAATAAAATGATTTTACATGCAAAATATCGTTAAATTTGGTCAATAAATAAAAAAAATAATAAAATTATTTGTTTTATGATGTTTTCTTGATACAATGTTATATGATGATACAATGATTTTACACGCAAAATATCGTTAAACTTGGTCCATGAATAATCAAGTTATAAGTTATATTCGCATTACGTTCTATGAAAGTCATATCCGTGGCGGACAGAAGATACCGAATATGACTATAGATCATAAAAGTTTTTTCTCTCCATACGATTTTTTTGTACTTAAATAAAGTAATTTGCCAAAAATGGTTCAATTTGATACATAAATAAAAATGTTACATGTTGTCTTCGTGGCATGTTCTAAATAAAAGTCATATCCGTATCGGAAAGAAGTTACCGAATATAACTTTTATTTTATAAATTGATTTTTGTTTTATGATGTTTTCTTGATACGATGTTATATGATGATACAATGATTTTACACGCAAAATATCGTTAAACTTGGTCAATAAATAAAAAAGTTATAAGTTATAGTCGTTGCGTTTTCTATAAAAGGCACATCCGTTGCGGAGAAAAGATACCGAATATGACTTATTTTTTATAAATTGATTATTTTATTATTTATTTTTCTTTTACCTCAGATAAGACAGCACTTTACAGTACACCCGACGATGACTGTTTCTTCAACTCTGTGTCAACACTTTTATGTGGTAATGAATCCCGTAGTACTGAATTAAGATATAGGTGTTGTATGGAAATGGTGTTGAATAAATCACAAATCACTGCTCAATCACAGTTCAGGAGACTCACCGTATTAGCTCCGACTTTTGATAAGGACTGTATTAATTGTGCGCGTCCAGGGACGTATTCGTCTATGCACATGTTCATGGCCACATCAAGACTTCTCAATCTGCCAATTCATGTAATTTACCCTGCAGTGAACGGAACAACTAACTATAACTTCAAAACAATGAACACTTTACTGAGACCACCATTCGCAGATCCAGAACAGGGCACCATTTACCTGATGTGGACAAGCCTAAGTCTGCCAAGGGAGCAACCCACTTCAAGTAACCCTTGGAAAGCCAACCACATAGTTCCACTGGTTGCTAATGTAACTAGGGGATCGATCCAGAAAATGCCTTATCTGTTAAACTGGAATTCATCCAAAAGGGACAACAGTCAGAATCCGATTTGTAGCGAAAATTTGCCTGACCTTTACAGCGACAGGTTTTATACCCTTTTGGATTTTCAAGGTATTTTACCGAAATTCAAGGGGGTTTACTGAAATTCAAGGACAATTTTAGTGTTTTTTAAGGCAACCCTGAATTCAAGGACTTTTCAAGGTTGAAACCAAATTCAAGGACTTTTCAATGCCCGTGCGAACCATGGAGATGGCTTGCCTGGTAGGCTTAGCAAGTTGTCTGGGCTTGCATTGAAGGGTGTTCTCTTTGTACTGGTTTCAAGTCCAGTAAAACTGACCGCCATAATCTATCTAGGGTTTCAAATAAATGGCCTATTCATCTACTGTGGAGGAGGATAACTCTGTTTTTGAAGTAAGGATATTTTAATTTAATAAATGGTAAGTTGACTCTTTTTAAAATAAAGTGGGGGGAGGAGTGTTGTGACGTCTATTTTTCATACTTTAAGTACTTTGATACTTGTCGGATAATTTAGGGGTGTTGTTCCTATCGCATGATTTTTTCATGTTTTTCTTTATGCAAAATTCTCGGTTTTCTTTCTCTTTCTTCCCGGGTTCTTCGAAGTAAGCAGACGTGACAGGTTTTCCTCCCAGTGCCTTTTAGAGTATAAGGCCTTTTATTTCATAATTTACTTACTAGATTAATTTAGTAAGAAGACACAACCACCAAACTACTACAATGCCCAATGCCAACGGTATGTTCTCAATTTTGACAAAGAAAATGAATATTAATTTTGTTATCTGAATTAATTTCTGTACATCATCCATTAAAGCCCTGATTGACTTTTTCTGTAAAGAGTTGCTAAAAAAAATTCAGTGCCATCATAAATAAATTATAATATATCTATTGTATATAATTATCAATTTCAACTAATTGGAATCACTAACCCCGAAAGTGAGGAGGTGAAAGAAAAAATAATATCACTTGTTAGTAGTGTTTCAGAAATGCAGAGACATTTAAGGCATCAGCCCTGTGCCTTTTCAAACTAATTTGGCATATTATCCCATGGATACCACCAAACGTAGACATATGTACACTTGTCAGCAAAGACTAAGATAGGAGATAATTATGAATTGAATATTTGTATTTATTAGCTCATGAATTTGAAGAATTCTTCAGCTGTTCTACTCAATCAGTTCTTGGCATCACCTATAACTTAATTATACATTACAAAAGAATGAAAAACAATACATGTATCTACCTTCTTAATTTAGTAATCTTGATATAGTTATAGCAAGCACTTGTGTTTATGGAAGTCACTAGAGTTATAAGATTTAGATTAAATTTTGCCAATCAAAAAATTCAACCAAAGGGTTACATCATCTGTTTTGAGTATTTATAACATCTTTTCAGGTACTCAAAACTTGATCAAGAAAATGTATTTGTACACTATGTTGCTGATAATATGCAGCTTGAAATCATGATGACAACATAACATTCATTCCATCTGACAGTGAAGAATATAAAGTTGAGGAGATAGCTCAGGATGTTTAGGATAAGGTCATTTCCACACTTTCCAAACCAATAAGCACATCTTTCTTTTTCAATCACCAAACATTAGTGCACAAAGACAGTTCTTAAGAAGGTGGGTAAATAATATAATTATACTTCTCGCAAAACATATGTCGTAAAGTGGAATACTGGAATCAGCTTGTTTATCTATATGGCAGGTCATCTGTTTGTCTGTTCTTGAAACACTTTCTGTTAGTTAGCATAAAGTATAAGTGGGTGAATGTTATATTATATCAAACAAAATACTGATACTGTTGGGGTTTTTTTTAGCAAAATTTATTCATCCTTTCAGCATATATCTTGGTTTTTGATAGTTAAACTAGAGCCTGGGTATTAATGTAGAATTTTCAAAGTTCAAAAAAGGCCACAATTCTGTTATAATCCAGGTTAGAGTTATGGGCCTTGGATAGTGCCCTCCTATAATGCTCTCAAACAAGTGGATGAAGTTCAACCTATTCCCTTCAATAGTTTTGGCGATACCAACTTGCATGCTAAAACTTAACCGAAGTTTAATGCCATCACTGAAGCTGACACCAGGATGAGTCCCTAGTCTTTAAATAGTTGAGGTAAAAACTCACCATTTGTATGCAGTGCAAAGAACAATAACTTTTCCTTACCTAATTTTGGAATTATTGCACTTCGAACTTTGTCCAGGCTATAACACTGAAACTATAAGAGTTTCACTTTTATGTGTCCAAAATATTATCCGGAAGCATCATTTGGTTCAACTAGCTCTTGTTTTAATAAATTGTCATTGAACTTTTTTTTGTTGAATGTGATTCAAGCTTGGAGAAAGCACATTTCAATCAATTTTGGGCGCACTATCTGTTTCATGACTGCGCATGTTTTAATTTTGCTATCAGAAGAGTTGGTATTGATATTTTTAAAACCATTTGACCTACTTTCTTGTTTTGTGATGAACAGACTTTAAACTTAGACCAGGGGTTGTAATTTATGATGTTTAATTAGATTTTGATATCAGCTGACCTACTTTTGATATTTTTGATATTGCTCGACTTTCTTTTTTTGTGTTTTGACATATTTAGACTTAAAATATTTAAAGACCATAACTGTAATTTCTGATGCCAAAAAGTGACTTATGGTATCAGCTAACCTAAATTTGGTATTATTGATATCATTTGACCTACCTTCTTGCCCTTTGACATACAGAATGGAATCCAAGGGTGTAATTTATGATGCTGAATTTAATTTTGATATCAACTGACCTACTTTGATATTTTTGATATAGCTCAACTTTACATCCAGGTGAGCAATAAAATGTCATCATAGCCTTCTTCTTTTTTAACATTATTCAACAAGTTATTGGCTCATGTTTTTCTTCAGATGTTTCCATAGATAAGGTGAAAAGAAACAGAAACACAAGGTCAAAGAAGCCTTACAGACCCTGTCCTTTCTGCTAATGTTTCAAATCCGCACTGTCAAAGCATAATGTAAACTAGAAATGTGTCATCATGCCACGGATGCCCCCGCATGCAGCCAAAATTTCAGATGGTGCTTTAATTATTTTTTTCATTTTAAGTTCAAAGCCCTTAAAACTTTTCAATGTTAACACAAACCATTTTCATACAATGTTCAAGGCACTGAAATTATTCAGTCTAAACCTTTTAAAAATAGCATATTGCATATTTGTAGCCAAAATAAAAAGTGCTGAAAGTGAAAGTTCAAAATTTTTCCAACATTCAGGAAATATAAGTTTGTCTTAAATCATTGAACTACAACCAAATTCAAACTTAAACTGCTTATTCCTAAGATGTATCTATATTATTTTCAAAGTGAAAAGGACATAACTCTGCCAAAAAATCATCAAACCATGACCAAATTCCAACTTGACCTGCTCATTCCTTTGACATATCCATATGTCAAATTTAAGTTGCATATGTAACACTGTTGGGTAGATAATGAACAGAAACTGTAAATTTCATATTATTTTCAAAGTGAAAGGGGCATTACTCTGCCAAAAATCATTGAACCATGACCAAACTCGAACTTGGCCTGGGCATTCCAAAAACATATCCATATGTCAAATTTGAGTTAAATGTGTTGTACCATTGGGGAGATAATAAACGGAAACTGAAAATTTCATATTACTTTCAAAGTGAAAGGGGCATAACTCTGCCAAAAATCATTGAACCATGACCAAATTTGAACTTGACCTGCGCATTCCTTCGACGCATCCGTATGTCAAGTTTGAGTTGAATGTGTTGTACTTTTGGAGAGATAATGAACGGAAACTGAAAATTTCATATTATTTTCAAAGTAAAAGGGGCATAACTCTGCCAAAAATCATCGAACCAAGACCAAATTCGAACTTGACCTGTATTTTCTCATGACATATCCATATGTCAAGTTTGAGTTGAATGTGTTGTACCATTTGGGAGATAATGAACGGAAACTGAAATTTCATATTATTTTCAAAGTAAAAGGGGCATAACTCTGCCAAAAATCATCGAACCATGACCAAATTCGAACTTGACCTGTATTTTCTCATGACATATCCATATGTCAAATTTGAGTTGAATGTGTGCAACCGTTCTTAAGATAATGAACGGAAACTGATGATGACGGAATGACAGAATGACGGAAGGACGGAAGGATGGAAGGACGGAAGGACGGAATGACGGAACAGGGTAACACTATATGCCCCGGCCATTACATGGCGGGGGCATAAAAAACACAAAGATAATCCTGAAGTCAAAGAAGCACAGAAACTTCCAAAACAGGAAAGAAATAGAACTTTGCTACTTTTAAAGAGAAGGGGCATCATGATGTCTAATATGAAAAAAATACAGTCCAATGATACAGATAAAAATGATTTACTTAGAGAAAGGAAGTCTTCACAAAGTAAAGAAGAAAAGTTGGTATATTGTTCAAAATGTTTTGGTTTCTTTGCAAAAATATTCTTCCATAAACACAGGAATAACTGTCATGAAAATGGATGTTCTGTTCATCTACCTCATGCTATTAATCCAGGCACAGTGGTCCAAGATGACACCTCTGAAGAAAAGTTTACGTCAGAGATATTAGGATCTTTGGCTGGTGATGAGATTGGTACTTTGTGTAAGAATGACCCAATTATTCTAGGCTATGGAAAGAAAAAGTTTCGGAAACTCCAATTCAAGAAGATGCATGAAAAATATGAAGACAAGAAAACAAACATAAGAACTGAAATGCGGCGTGTTGGTAAATTCTTCTACGAGTTTCAGCAAGTTTGTGTTGAAAAAAAGGTGACCTGTGAATCATCCTTAGATATGTTTAAATCTGAGACCTTTTACCTGTTGGAAGATGCAATAGAAAATATAACCACAAAGGATGATCGTGATATAAAATATGGACTTAAAAAAGAAATTGGGTACCTTTTAAAACGAATTTGCATTTTTTTGCATGGGAAATTCTCTGTAGAAAGCCAACAGCAAAAATTGAATCAAATTGATAGTTTTCAAAATGTACTGACATTTATATGGTTGGATGTTTTTGGCGATGCAGAATCAACAGCAGTCTTGAACAGGCAAACAAAGTAAACCGTCAAGATTGCCAAAAACAGGCTCAGGTTAAAAAATTGAGAGATTTTACTCTAGCAGAAATTACAAAATTGACCAGTGATGATTACCATTTTTATGCAGCCTCAGATTTTATTAGACTTAGAAAATCTTGTGGTAAGTAGGCTTACATTGTTCAATGCAAGGAGAGGAGGAGAGCCATGTTGTCTCCAAATAAAACAATGGAATGAAGCAGAAAATGATGCATGGGTAGGGGAAAACCCTAATGATGATCTTACTGAGAAAGATTTACTTGGAGAGTTTCAAAATTGCTTATCAAGCTGGGAAAGGAGAAAAACTTGTTCCCCTGCTAATTCTTGATGATTGCTGGGGCAGCCATTAAAAAACTATGTAATGCTGAAGTCAGAATACATGCTAATGTGCATCCAGAGAATAACTATGTTTTCCCTCACACTCAAAATTCATTGAAGCATGTTGGTGGCTGGGTTGCTGTTTCTGAATGCTGTTCTTTGGCAGGACTTGAAAAATCTATTACTGCTACAGATATGCGCCATTATATATCTACAATTTATGCTGGCCGTGAAGTGAAGAAATCTGAAAGAGAGACATTTTATAACCATATGGGGCATAGCGAAACTATTAATAAAAATGTCTATCAATGTCCATTGGCAAGACAAACAATTTCAAAAGTTGGACTGTTTCTTAAATCTGTGGATGAAGGTAATTCTATGTTTTGTGTCTAATTGAAACCATGAAATTCTAATATGCAAATTTTAACAGTAATTGTAAATGAGTTGGAAAAAAGAATAAATGCTGCATATGTTCCATTCCTTTTAGCTACACAAAATTATAGATATTGCTTTAGTCATGTTGTTGTTGCCATCGAAAAACTTTAATATTGATTCTTATGTTTTAAGTTCTCACTGTATCTCCTTTTAATTTGCAACAATATCCAAAGGTCTGAAAGTACTGGATTCTATACCAAACAAAACCACCATACTGAACATTTTTTTTTTCTTTTTCAGCCCTGAACAAACTTTTATTTGGCATTGAAAGCGTAGTTGCTTCACTAGTAAGCTTGATAGGTTCTTGTTTACTATGCATACTATGCTTTCCCTCTCTTGTCATTTCCAACATATAACCCTGCCACGTTGTGCTTAACTGCGTTTGCAACTGTTTTGGAACCGACATCGAGTTTTTTTAGTAAAAAGTCTTTGCCACAAACTGTGTGAAAAAAACGAATTCAAAATAGTTTCTTGTTTTGTTGGCAACATGGAAAACAAATGAATTGCCTCTGACTTATGTCATCACCCATTGACCAGTATGTACTGAATATTTTCTTTCATATTCGGTTTTATTCTCGCAGCATTTAATTCTAAGGGGAAAAAGAGATAACAGATAGTGCCTGTGAACTTTATGAATGCAGTATTCTGTCAGGGGAAAAAGGTGATAAAAATCAGTTTATAACCTTTTTCCACTACATATTCTTCACAACATGTGGAACAGGTAAACAAAAGGTAATAAGTACACTTAGAACCTTTTACCCCTAAATAATTTTTAGAAAAGAAGTTATTACAAAATACTTTTTAATGTTTTGCCCTTATAAGGATTGAATATTTATATAATATTATCGTCAGACATAAAGGACAATAAATACATAATAAAAAACATAAAAAGTCAATTTTGGCAAAAGTGGCAGTTATAACCTTTTACCTTTGAACCCTCGAAATAGCATGTGACATGAGAATTGACCAATGGGCAAATTGTACATAAATATTTTATGAATGCAGTAGGGGAAAAAGGTGATAAAATCAGTTATAACCTTTTTCCACTACATATTCTTCACAACATGTGGAACAGGTACAAAGTACACTTAGAACCTTTTACCCCTAAATAATTTTTAGAAAAGAAGTTATTACAAAATACTTTTTAATGTTTTGCCCTTATAAGAATTGAATATTTATATAATATTATCGTCAGACATAAAGGACAATAAGTACATAATAAAAAACATAAAAAGTCAATTTCGGCAATTCTAACCTTTTACCTTTGAACCCTCGAAATAGCATGTGACATCAGAATTGACCAATGGGCAAATTGTACATAAATATTTTAAAATTTCTGCCGGAAATAACCTTTCAAAACGACAATGATTTTGTTAATGTCACACGTGATTTCAAAGTCTGGAAGATTTTTTCTTTGAGGAAAGGCCAAATTTTGTAAAACTTGAAAATTTTTGTTTTGTTTGTTTGTTTTCATTTTCGCCTTTTTCAACAAGTTTTCAGTCATATAGGCGGAAAAGAGTCAACTCGGCCCTATACCAACTCGGCACGGGTCAACTCGGCACGTCTTTACAAAACTATATATATCGTATAAACTTTGCTTTGCATGTTATTAAGGTAAATGAATGGTAAGAAATATCTTATTAAATAATACAAGCATTTGATAGTATTGCGGGCAATACAGTAGTCCCCTACCGGTCCCTCAAAAAGTTCTTTAATTGTCATACACTCCTGTGTATTGCCATTTATAATGAATTTGAGGATGAAGTCTGTATTTGAAAATATCGACCACAAAACATGATAAAATAAGTTTGTCTATATCTCAGTAATGTGTTAAGTTTCCATGCTTAGTAAGGAAATTATGTTTATACAACCTTGTCATATTATTACGATGTGTGATTTTAAAGTAAATCCTATAAGGAATGAAGAAGTTGGAGTGAAAATACCAGTTTCTCGAAAAAAATCTAAGTTCAAGGGGGACATAATTCTGGAAATAGTCTTGCTAGAGTATTTAACCTTCTCAAAAATGTCGAGTGATAATAAGAAACATATATATGAAGTTTGAAGTAGATACATTAGGAAATAAAGAAGTTATTTAAAAAAGACAACATTTTTTTCCCCTAAAAAAATCTAAGTTCAAGGGAGGTAATACTGATATTTTTTGTGCTAGAGTTATAAACCTTGTCACATATGATGTGGTTGATGACCAGAAACTTATATTTAAAGTTTGAAGTAAAACACCTTAAGAAATAAAGAACATATAGTGAAAAATCTGAAAAATTTAAATCAGAAATCTTGAAATTCAGGCTATTTGTTGCCATAGCAACCAGAATTTTCAACATAAGAAGAAAAGAAAAAGATGTGCATAACCTCCAGACTGCCATCTACCATATTTTCAAGTTTCATAAAAATATTTTCAGTACTTTTTGAGTTATCACTGGATCCAGTTTATGTGGTTAAATTTGCCATATTTTCAGACTATTTGTTGCCATAGCAACCAGAATTTTCAACATAGGAAGAAAAAAAAAAGACGTGCATAATCTCCATACTGCCATCTATCCATATATCAAGTTTCATAAAAATGTTTTCAGTACTTTTTGCGTTATCGCGGGATCCAGTTTTGTGGACGGACGGACTGACAGACAGACAGACAGACAGACAGACGGACGGAGGGTAAACCTAAAGTCCCCTCCGGTTAAACCGGTAGGGGACTAATAATTAATAAATGTAAATGCTCTTCAGTGATGGAGGTAATAAAGATAATAATCTAATCTCTTTCGGCATCAAGGAGGCTGCCGTCTGCCGTCTCTATTGTTTTTCCGGCAGGGCTCTCATATATAAGGGCTGAACAGAGAAAGAGGGGGAGAGGAGTTTAGGATTAGTTGGGGAGAATTAGTTTAGAGTTAGTTAGAGTTAAAAGACTGAGTATGAGTTTTTAGGATATTTTGTGTAAATGGAAATATGAATGTTTGTGAAAATAAAATTTTAGTAGAAGACTTTGTCCTTCTGTTGTGTTTAATTAACTCGGCTTCAAGTAAATGAAGAACTTATTTAACTAAAATGATATTTGCAACAAAGTCTAACCTTTGATTGCTACAGTCAAAGGGGCGATTTTGTTACACTGGTGGCAGCGGTGGGATATTGTGGACTTTAACATGCTTTCAAAGAAGTGATGGAATATGTACTGTGCTTTGTGATAGATGTTGTGGACTTTAACATGCTTTCAAAGAAGTGATGGAATATGTACTGCTTTTGTGATGCTACTTTTAAAGAGAAGGGGCATCATGATGTCTAATATGAAAAAAATACAGTCCAATGATACAGATAAAAATGATTTACTTAGAGAAAGGAAGTCTTCACAAAGTAAAGAGGAAAAGTTGGTATATTGTTCAAAATGTTTTTCGTTTCTTTGCAAAAAAATTCTTCCATAAACACAGGATTAACTGTCATGAAAATGAACGCTCTGTTTATCTACCTCATGCTATTAATCCAGGCACAGTGGTCCAAGATGACACCTCTGAAGAAAAGTTTACGTCAGAGATATTAGGATCTTTGGCTGGTGATGAGATTGGTACTTTGTGTAAGAATGACCCAATTATTCTAGGCTATGGAAAGAAAAAGTTTCGGAAACTCCAATTCAAGAAGATGCATGAAAAATATGAAGACAAGAAAACAAACATTAGAACTGAAATGCGGCGTGTTGGTAAACTCTTCTACGAGTTTCAGCAAGTTTGTGTTGAAAAAAAGGTGACCTGTGAATCATCCTTAGATATGTTTAAATCTGAGAACTTTTACCTGTTGGAAGATGCAATAGAAAATATAACCACAAAGGATGATCGTGATATAAAATATGGACTTAAACAAGAGCTGTCGGAAGGACAGCATGCTCGACTATTCTAAGTGTTTGATATTAAAAGAGCCTTGATAATGTAACATTTTCTAAATTAACAAAAGGGCCAAATTTTTCTTTAAATCCATATTACGGCTATAGGTCTTCGGGAGAGTCCTATTATGCTCTCAAAGAAGTGCATAAAATTTCAACATGTTTAAAACCGAGATGTCAATGGAATAGGAAAATATCTGAGGTGGTATGCAACTTGATCGTAAATTCTTAGTCAGTAATTAGCATTATTATACTCACCCTTGTGACAATTTTTGAATAGTCAAGCCAATACTGACTATCCAAAAATTGTCACAAGGGTGTTTTATTGAGTATAATAATGCTAATTACCTATGAATACATAAAATTGACTGAAAAAGGTACAAAGGCTTGTTATTAAGATGTTCTATCAAGTAAATCACTGCTTTATTATTATGAATGCATAAAAATGTCCCAAAAAGGCACAAATTCTTCAGTAGTTATGGACATAACAGCTTAAAAGCAAAACTTTACCATGAATTTATAAGTTGAAAAAGGGGAGAAAAATCAGCCTAAATGCAAGATAGAATTATGGATCTTGATCAGTGACCTACAATTATGATTCTAAATGCATATGTGATGTTTTAAATAAATATCTTTAATAGTTATTGAGATATGTAAAACTTGCATGTAAACATTAACCAAGAGACTAAGTAGAAAAGGGGAGATGAATCAGCCTTAATGCAAGTAGAGTTATGGAACTTGGTCAGTGACATACAACAATTATGACTCTCCAATTATGACCCTAAGTACATGTGTAAAGTTTCAAGTAAATATCTTTGAAGACCTTTAACCTTTAACCAAAATTTCTAAGTTTCAAAGGGGCAAATAATTCTGTAAATATTGCAGGCAGAGTTATGTGATTTTGCAAACTGAAATATACTATATAAAATATTATATACTCTAAATAAGTATTGTAAGGTTAAATTGAAAATCTCAAGCAATAATTGAGATATTTGAATTTACAAAAAGCATTAACCAAAATTTCTAAGTTAAAAAGGGGCATAATTCTGTCAATATTGTAGGTAGAGTTATCCAACTTGTCAATCTGATGAACGTTGTTACTATAAATAAGTATTGCAAGTTTCAATTGAATATCTCAAGTAATAATTGAGATATTTAAATTTACAAAAAACTTTAAGCAAAATTTGTAAGTTAAAAAGGGGCATAAATCTTAAAATATTGTAGGTACAGTTATTCAACTTGTCAATCTGATGTACATTGTTACTATAAATAAGTATTGCAAGTTTCAATTGAATATCTCGAGCAATAATTGAGATATTTGAATTTACAAAAAACTTTAACCAAAATTTCTAAGTTAAAAAGGGGTATAATTCTGTCAATATTGCAGGCAGAGTTATCCAACTTGTCAATCTGATGTACATTGTTACTATAAATAAGTATTGCAAGTTTCAATTGAATATCTCAAGCAATAATTGAGATATTTGACTTTACAAAAAACTTTAACCAAAATTTCTAAGTTAAAAAGGGGCATAATTCTGTCAATATTGTAGGCAGAGTTATGCAACTTGTCCATCTGATGTACATTGTTACTATAAATAAGTATTGTAAGTTTCAATTGAATATCTCAAGCAATAATTGAGATATTTGAATTTACAAAAAACTTTAACCAACGCAGACGCCGACGCGGACGCCGACGCCGACGCCGGGGCGACTACAATAGCTCTCATATTCTTCGAATAGTCGAGCTAAAAAGAAATTGGGTACCTTTTAAAACGAATTTGCATTTTTTTGCATGGGAAATTCTCTGTAGAAAGCCAACAGCAAAAATTGAATCAAATTGATAGTTTTCAAAATGTACTGACATTTTATTGGTTGGATGTTTTTGGCGATGCAGAATCAACAGCAGTCTTGAACAGGCAAACAAAGTTGCGGAAACCGTCAAGATTGCCAAAACAGGCTCAGGTTAAAAAATTGAGAGATTTTACTCTAGCAGAAATTACAAAATTGACCAGTGATGATTACCATTTTTATGCAGCCTCAGATTTTATTAGACTTAGAAATCTTGTGGTAAGTAGGCTTACATTGTTCAATGCAAGGAGAGGAGGAGAGCCATGTTGTCTCCAAATAAAAACAATGGAATGAAGCAGAAAATAATGTATGGGTAGGGGGAAAACCCTAATGATGATCTTACTGAGAAGATTTTACTTGGAGAGTTCAAAATTGCTTATCAAGCTGGGAAAGGAGAAAAACTTGTTCCCCTGCTAATTCTTGATGATTGCTGGGCAGCCATTAAAAAACTATGTAATGCTGAAGTCAGAATACATGCTAATGTGCATCCAGAGAATAACTATGTTTTCCCTCACACTCAAAATTCATTGAAGCATGTTGGTGGCTGGGTTGCTGTTTCTGAATGCTGTTCTTTGGCAGGACTTGAAAAATCTATTACTGCTACAGATATGCGCCATTATATATCTACAATTTATGCTGGCCGTGAAGTGAAGAAATCTGAAAGAGAGACATTTTATAACCATATGGGGCATAGCGAAACTAATAATAACAAGAGCTGTCAGAAGGACAGCGCGCTCGACTTTTTTAGTGCTTGCCTATAAAACAAAACTTTGACAGTTAAGGGCACACAAGACTTTAACTAGGAATTTCTAAGTACAAATCAAGAAACATTTTCACAGAGTTATCTTCTCTTGCTTACAGATAGGTCTCATGATGGCACATAAGAACTCCAACTTCCAAAGTAATATCTCAAATGGTTAAGTCAACAAGTGGACAAGAAATGAAAATCTTAACTGAGTTTCTAAGTCAAAAAGGGCCATAATTCAAAATAAAATCCTTAACAGAATTACCTTCTCCTGCCCATGTTTTTGGGACCATGA